>NC_091942.1:2110000-2235000 GCF_041260155.1 Ptychodera flava | reverse complement strand
ATTGCAGGGGAATTCTCTTGCTGCGCTTTTCATCGTAATCAGACACTATCATATATGTTTATGCTTTTATTGCTTTTCCTCTTTCGTTCTGTACTGGTGTTGTAGTTCTGCTTCATAGCAACCGTTGTGATTATTTTGTTTATCTATCAAACAACAGCTATACGTCATCGTTCCGTTATGGTTCACCTCAAAGCAATGAGGTTATTAACTTTCATGATATTTAAGTGGTCAATGGGCGTGAACACCATGGTGACACAGAAATTTTAAGATACAGTTCTGCTCTCTTATTCATGAAATTTTGCCCCTCTGCGATGCAGCAGGCATACGCGCGACATCATGACATTAACTGGCATATAACAAAACCATTCATATTTAAATTGCTTTGTCTAAAATTTTAATGTCATATGGCTGTCGCCCGCTGCGCAGGGATGAACATGCAAATTAGATTTGAAAATTGGCAGGATACGACCGGCGAATGGGTCATTATGGTATTTCATTTAATAGTGTCGCGAGTGCGTTGAATAATTTGTCAAGTGCCGCTGTCGCTGTTAACTGCCGTGGCGGGAACAAGTGTTCCATGTGTGATGGAAGAGACGCTGTTCATACGTTGCCTTTGTGCCAGCAAATATGGAAATTTGACGACCCAATGGTGGTGCTGCTATTTTAGTCTTAATTTGTCGCCCGTATGAAACGGGAGCAGAATCCAACAGCTGTTTCGTGTGTGAAGGTTTTGTATAATTTTTCAAAATGGCGAACGCCTGGTCCGGCCGGGCATGTTGGTTGGCCTCGCTTCAACTGGTAATGATTCTGGCATGCGGTCTATGCTTGGACACGTTTCAGGGATTGGTCGCAGAAGGAGATGGTCCTAAATACACTTTTCCATCGCATCATGAGTGGCGTAAGGAATTTTATCCCAACCCTAGGAATGTCAGCAGAGGTTCCATAGACTGCGGGCGAGATGGAAACGCATCCTGGATCTGTGACCCGAATAACGTACTCAACGAGGACGAAGGTAGTTTACTACTTTGGTAGTTTTCCAAAAGCATGAGACATTCCTAATGGCATAATGAAAACACTGCAGCTTTTGCTGTCGTGAACATCGCAAATGAAATCTCATGCAGATACGAAACCACCACATAACTTATAAGTCATAATCGTACCCGTACTTTCCGTTAGCCCAGGCAGCGAAAAACAATTCAAAAGGATATAAGCTTAACTGTCGTAATGCTTCTACAAATCTTGATAATAATCACGAGTAACCTTGGAAACAGCCGATAAAAACCATCGATGGTAGGCACGCATGAGTGAGGTATATGTCGAATTTTCAGTGTATTTATAAGTGAGTGCTGCAGTGGTATAGATGCAGTTTTGAAATAACGCGAGTTTTTCATACGATCTCTCCATATTATTAGCCCTGGCCAATCGGTCACGTAAAAGGCATTGTATGTTTGAAATTATTTTTTTAATACATTGACATAGTTGATATATTTGTGTGCCAAGTCATATATCAATGTCTGGTACTGAAAAGATGCACTTCAAACTTTGAAAACGTCATAGAATATATACTGTCCTTCGCGTGCATATTGCTTTGACTTAATATTTCCCAATGTACATCGAGTTATTATTTCCATGTCAGTCCTGTCATCCGTGACACTGGCATCAATTGCAAATGAAATCACGTGACGCGACATGTTTCCATCTATGTAATTGGTTTTTAGCTATTAATCAAGGAAAAGAATGTGAATGTTTCCATTTCACAAATGAGATATCTTTCAGATCTCTACGTAACTCTGTCCCCTCTTTGTGTAATACCCCCCCCCTCTCTCTCTCTCTCTTACCCCAACTCATAATATATTGCGCACTGCACTGACAACAACGGCTGCAGTTTTCTTGTCTAAGCGATCGGATGCGTAGTGTAACACTTCGAACTACCCGCATTTTTGCAAGACACGGAGCTGATAGTGAGCAACCTGTTATACATATGAATACGTAGTGATGGTTGTATTAAACCGAAATACACGACTGCACAAAGGTCGCACAGGTCATGTAAAACTTCAGCGTCTTGGCGATGAGCTTTCCAGACAAACCAGAATCACGACTTTGAAATGCGAAACGTGGTATAAAAGTAGGCCGCATGACCGATGACCCAATCCGACCTTGCTGAAATACCTCGAACTATTTCACTGCGATCAAATAAGACCATGAAATTCAACATTAATATCAAAAGTATCATAAATCAGATAATCATATTAGTAAACGGTAATCTAAGTTTAATATATTCTGTTAAAAAAAGAAAAACGTTAGTTTTTGATATTTGCTTTCACTTGTGCACTCACTCATACGGTCTCAGCCGAAGACATTAACAGATCATTGACCATAAATTACGGGAGGAATTTTACAGCCGAATGTCAGTTTGAAATTATCTCAATGTGAAAAGAAAAGTATTTAGGTTAAACTGCACAGATACCATTACCCTTGTGTAACTCAGTTTATTATGAAGTCTTCCGTCAGCGATTTGAAGTGCATTTTCGAGTGTTTTGAAAACGCACACATTTGATATAAGACTATGAGGGATATATTTGTTTAGCGTGACTGGCTTGACCTTCCGAGTAATTGAAAATGTTATGATGGTTATTTTAATTACAGTTCATGAACGAAGGATCAAAATTAAATTGACGGACCCTGTCTGCTTCATGACTTCCAAATACTAAGCATTGTGATATACTGCTTATTTGCACGATGAAGCGATGAAAACGGTTAATTTATTTTGTGATATATGAATGGCCTGTCTGTCAGCTTCTGTTTTAGATATTTATAGCATTTGATCGGAGCCGCCTTTGTTGATGACAAATGGCACCAGCAACGGTTGAACTCATGACATTGTATATGGGCTGTTCGTTTGTTTTATTGGTCTTTACTCCCTTAAAATGGCAATAATGAAAATAACAACCTTAAGACGCCAATTACTATACGTCTGAACAAATACAGACACGATTGCTCCGTGCCTCTAAAAGGTACACGCACTCGTCACGAATATGCCCTTGTGTATATGAATAAATAAATAAATAAATACATGAATAAATGCGTATGTATGTATGTATATAGGTTAGGTAGGTAGGTAGGTAGGTAGGTAAGTAGGTAAGTAGGTAGGTAGGTGTAACTTTGTTGATAGGTAGGTCGGCAAGTCGGCCGACCTTTATATTAACATGAACGAACGCGTTGACGCATTCATGGTTTGATGTAATATGGGCGAGCGGGTAGATCAGTTGGCGTGTGGCTGATTCGAAAGGGTGGATGGCCAGTTTTCTTATCATTTGTTATTAAAAGAACGAAAAATAAGGGAACCTGAACTGCTCAAGGTTGTTTCAGTATTGCTCTTCAAAACAAATTAATTCCATTTCTCTAAAGTCACTCATTAATCTATTTTCACAGCTGATGTGTTGGACGCCTTCTCAGAGGAAATAGCCTTAGGTACCGAGTGTGTATGTCCGCAATGCAAAGTTGACTTCAACGGAACGCAGTCGCCCTACGGCTATGTGATTGGTATCGCTATTGTTAATAAAATGGATGCATCCTATGAAAACATGTGAGTATAACATTGTCAGCAAACGATATCCGTGTAGTTTGACTACAGCCAGTTTTCTTGAATGAATAAGCAAATCTCTTTCCGTAAAAATAGGTGAACAATTAGACAACACATTTAATGTCTTCCAGCTTTTCATATATTGAATAAAATTAGTCGCATAGTGCAACGCTTCATATATAGAAAGTATACCTTATAAAGCTAGAACTCCACGGCTGTATGTGCCCCCTTTGGAAAACACACGTACTATTATTCAAAGAGAGGAATACAGATTATTATAATCATAAGAAATGATTAAGTTGAGAGAAAGTGCGACAAATTGATGCCACTGAATGGAGATAATAAGAACAGTGGTTATAATTATGATAGTTTTCTAATTCTTAGCAATAATTATGAACATTATTTATAATTCGTCATTGATGATTTTTTCGTATTCATCATGCATTGATGGTAGATAGGATGGAAGTCAGATAACGTATTACGCAATTATAATTTTTTTCTTTATGATTATTTTGTATCATATTATATCCCTAACCATGCATGTTTTAATGTCCGACCATCAGGTTTGATGGCATATCTTTAAATAGTGGGTTGATAGTAGTTATAAGTGAATTCCCGTCTGGTCTTTGAACAATTCTGTCAACATATGACAGGCACTGAGCACTGTAGATTCAATAGTAGCTTGTGGTTGCAAAATGGGAAATCCATGCAAGGATTATGCTTACATGGGCAAAACTCTTCTGATAGGTGTGAACGTCATTAAAATACATTCTCAAACTCAGCCACAAATACAAAATAATGTTGATCATGTATATTGGTATGGGTGTCTGATTGTCCAATGAGGTTTGCATTTTGCGACAGTAGCCATCAGTTAATTAGCATATATTTTATGGTATGTACAAGAAAACATGCCAGCCTTTTTATCTGTTCTGACGGTGAGTAGATCCGTTAGGGTGTATTTTGTCGACCCATCCTCTTTCAGCAGGTTTCAACGTTCTGACCCATATCCTACTTCACATACGATACGAAATTGACAAAACTAATGACGATATCATTATCCACTTAAGGATAGGTTGCCATGGCAATCCCGAAATAGGCAACGTTGGTAAATATTATTTTACGGCTATCTCTTACTTTGCGCATTGTTTTTAATGTACGTCGATTCGTGGCATTCATTTACAAACAGCGAGCAGTACCCCTGTCAAGATGGACTGCCTTCGTTAGGCATTTCTGCTTGGCCGTGTAAAAGATGAACGAGTCTCTAAATTGAAGCCGTCTTGTTTCTTTCAAGTAATTGCCCTACAAAGAAAGAACTCGCAGAAGAAGCTGAGCAGTGGTCAAACTATTTGCTGGACAAGTCTTGGAAAATCGGAGACTGTGGAAACAGCATCATCGTATTCTTTTCAAGGGAAGATAACACAGTGAGTATAAACAGCGCCACCATGCTATATGTTATCCCATCCTCCTACTGGCCGTAACAGTTGTCGTGGCATTTGAGCATTGTTCACACGGCCTGTCAAGGGCTGGGCCATGACAAAGTCAAAGAGGAGGAGTTGAATATAGTTAAAGCGGAGAAGAGAAAAGAAGGAACGTAATGTTACGGTCGATCGTCACAGGAACGATCACGATAACATATCATGATTGTTCGGCATGCACCGTTGGGCATGTGCACCCTTTCGGACGATCGTACTGATCTAGCCGAGGTTGTCATCTACCTCCAAATTCGGTAACGAAACGATCGCAATCAAAGCAATGATGGTACAACATAGCATGGAAGCTAGTGGCAATATTTGATTTCATTTTTTGAATACTGAGAAATTTGAAAGAAACGAATGATATGGAACGCTATAATTTGGCAATCGTACACCTAGGTGTAACCCTTAGTTTTGTTTTTGTAAAAGTAACATAAATGCTTTTGAAGTAAACATATTATAATATTACTGTATCGTAATACCTTCGAAAATTATGATTGATTAAAACTTTTGTTTTAAAGTTGTTGTTGAGTTTTTGTCGTCGTACACATGACGGGGATGATGACGATGATGATGATGATGATGATGATGATGATGATGATGATAAACTTATCGCCTTTGTTGCTACTGCTGAAAGGAAGCGGATTGATCTATTGGCATCTCTTTTTTGTAATTCATATCACAGGTTGACATAGCAACTGCAGAGATTGCTGGCGAGGCCTTGCCACCCGACCACATCCAGCACATTACAGGGCGAACGTTAAAATATTTTGAATCACACGATTATTTCAATGGATTGTACTACATTCTTGATCAGGTTAACAGGACACTGGTGACCGGGCTTGGCTTACACGAGCCGCAGTTCACGGACTTACAGATGTATGGCATAGTCTTCGCAGCCGTGGTCCTACCGTTTCTCTTGTTCGTCGTTGTGTTCATTTGGTGCATCAATCCTAAGGAACTGGGCAAGAAATCCACCACAAGCAGCGAATCTTCGTTGAGTTTCAGGTCTTTTTCTGAACCAACTTGAACCCAGCCTACAAAGGGAGAAAGTGTGTCATGCAAAATTTTATACTTGTATCATTCTCGCACTATCCCATCACATGTGGTCTGGTAGATGTCGGCCAAACAAGAACTGTTCTAGTCGAATAGATTAAGTTGGCACAATTTGACAGGTTTCCTTATGCTCACTGTCATCAACATCTGAGGGCGTCCTAACACGGTGATGGTTTTCAACCACCAATCATTTTATGTCATTTACCTATATCCGTTGCATACAGTCGGAGCATAAATATGTGGTCATCATTTTTCCTTTGAAGACAAATTCTCTAGTACTTTACCAGTTTTTAATCGATGTAGTACTCAAACAAAAGTTAGGTACACATTTCTCATAAATATTTATGCACGGTTTGTTCTCAGGGTTCTAAAAGAATATTTACTATTTATTTCTTCTTTGCCCTCTAAGTTTAGTAGATCGTAGTCTTTCTGCAATGGATACAGATACAACTTCATTTCAATAGACAAACTGCATTTCTCATGTCAATTTACATACATACATACATACATACATACATACATACATACATACATACATACATACATACATACATACATACATACATACATACATACAAATACAAATACATTTTAAATCCTTGTATAGAAACGTAAATGTATAGTTTGAAGAGGGAAAAGTCACCGTAGCGATCTAAAAAGTACGAAATTTAGATTTTTTCTGTCAGTGCTTTGGGTGTCAAATTATTGCAAAGATGACGCCGGATGTGACAAAACTCTTCTACAATGACTGTTATCGATCGTCTTGAGAAAAGTAGTCTCCATTCTCATAAATATAAAGTTTAAAACATTTTTTCATATATTCTGAGAATAAGTATTTTTCAACGAAGACCTCTCAATTTTAAGACTTTTCAACTGTTTGTACTGAAAGGGCATCATTATACATGCGTTATAAGTCACTTTTTTGTACGGACAAGTGTTATGGTACCTGAGGGGTTCGCATGACGAGACGTTGATGAGACGCTATCATATTTGTTCCAACACACAAGGCAGTGCGTTTGGCGTCGTTAGGCTTCAAGGGAATCCAATGCAAACATGAGTAGATCGATCTATACTCATACAGCAATACAATGATCAGTGTCGAAAAGTTCCATATCAGTCGCTCGTTTTGATCCAAACTGAACTACAGTAAGTGCCACTGATAATGATATGAAGGCGGACAGAATCAATAATTTGTTTTCAGAGCGCACGTTTCAATGCATACTTACCATACAAAACCTTCAATAGAGAGAAAATGTGCTCTCCAGATTCTTTCGCTATGAATAGAGTTGTCTCTGCAAATGCAACTATGTTTCCAGTACAGTCTTTGATTGAGAATAAAATTTAATCGTTAACATTTTGAAAGATATATTCGGGGTAAATAATACCTAATCATAAATTTTAGCTATGCAATATTTGATACTAATATTATTAGACTAATTCAATGAACGCCACCCTTAAGCTTATTAATGGAACTGATGAGGTATTTACGTGATTCATTTCATTAGATTAATCCTTTCCGATCACGATATTTATGTCTTTAGTCAAAGAAGGTATTTAAAGACTGTAGTTGTGATGATTTCGATTTATGAAACATCTTGTAAATTAAACGACTCTTCCCGTCTCCGTATGGCGACAGAGTAATATATACATATATATATATATATATATATATATATATATATATATATATATATATATATATATATATATATATATAAACATACTACTTCAAGTACAAAGTAATGAAATCTATTACTTAAGTTTCATGCATCTTGCAATCCTCAGATAGAGTGAAAGGATTACTAGCTCGACACTCTTACATATATGATTGAGACGAACCATTCTATTTGTAGGTAGTGTTAAAATTCGACAAATAATATTTGTTTTGGTGGCGACATTTTGAAACCAACTCAGAGCGTTTGTTTAACAGTGTCGATTTGTCAGCAAGATGCATGAAACTTAAGTAATAGATTTCATTACTTTGTACTTGAAGTAATCTGTTTATTTATAACGCTCTGCTTTTTGCATTGAGCACTGTAATTTCCCTCGAGGACATCTGTATACTTCGATATATATATATATATATATATATATATATATATATATCTGTTTTGCACAATATTTTAATGTCAGCAACATCAAAATGGATAATTTCTAACACTTTCAGATCTTCAGTGATATCTTAAGTCGGCAAATTGCCAGCCATCAACGGCTTAGGTACCTGGCATACGTAATTGCAGAGTGGCGACACAATGGGGCCGATGACGTTGCATTCCTTCCGCTCTTTCGTACATGTTTTATTTTAAGACCTCGAAGCTAGCTTTCTCCCTAAGGTTCACTCGTCCATCATAAATATGACATTCGATACGCTATAATGAGAAGTCCTCTCTCCCTGCGGACGACGATCTCTTTGCTGATTTGCATATCAATTGATCAGTTTATTACGTGCAATATTACAGTCTTATGTCCTCCACAATTTTAACGATGAAAATTTGAGTCTCGACATACAGGATGTGCCCTCAGGTGGTATCGCTCGATTATCTTGGATACCAAAAGTTTACCTTTTAAATTTGGGAAACGAACCGTACGTAACTATGTTTCCATGACAACACAGCGGCCTGCTCCCAGTGATTGGTTGCCTTGGTGATGTGTGACGAACGTTCACAATCGATGTTATCAAACCACACCGCGGATTCTAAAATCGAGGTCAGTACTTGGTATCCGAAAATTGACGTCGCTGGTAACTACACAGTATACCCCGGTTTGCTTTAAGGCGTAAAGGGGTATTATTATATTTAATACGTTGACGTGGCTTTTTAACACTTCGCGCTTAAAATATGCTTGACGGAAAGGAACGATAGAAAATATTTCAAATGTTACCTTCGTCCATTTCAACGTGCTCTGTGTGCGTTCAATAAAAATCAACATCCGAAAATAATCATGGCGTTAAAGGTTCTTTTCTTTCAGTTCAGTTTACTGAGGCTTGGTTGTGATCCCCAGGCTAACTCTGGGAGTCTCTTGTCAATGTTTTGTTCTGTTCACCATGATTACTTCGGTCACGATGGTGTCACCGTGAAGGCATAAACAGTCTGATAATATTCCGGGAAGTATTCCGGGGAAACATCCAGACGTAGGTGGCTTCAAATGCTCTTGACGTTGTGATCGAGATCTCTCCTCGAAATGCGAGCCGCGCGTTCACATAGGACATACATCAAGTGCGCCAGGTAATACCTTCATCGGGAGGCCTACCATTGGAGCAGATACAAAGTGTTCTCTCATCGCGGTCACGTGGCGACAGCGGGATGTACTGTTGCAAGCCTACTGTGCCGTAGATCCCCTTTGTCAATGCACGTTCTCTGAGCTCAGCTCGCCGACTTCGATACTTTTCGTGACCTGCCTGTCTCGTTCTACGCAGTGCATCGTTCAGGGCATAGTGTCTCACTGTCGGTGTCGACACTGTAAACTAACACCTCCACGCAGTTGAATGACAAGCTGTCGTCGCGAACACGGCCGAAACGATGTCCCTTGTATCAGTTCCCACGGAGAAGCTCTGAAGGCAGGACAAAAGAACCGTGAAAGTACACTCGACGGAGGAGTAAGGAATATCGACGGGGGAGATGGTAGTACGTTCAGAAGTGGAAAAAATGAGTTTCAGGAGGGTTAATTCCACTGTTTTTCTTCTAGCAATATTTTTGACTGTTGTAAGCGGATCAGGACGTAACAGTAGCCAGATTGCAAGGAAAGGAAGTGGCTATCGACCGTGGATGGGAATAAGAGATGGTCAGGAATGGATTAAGCAACTCTACCCAAATCCACAAACATTGGACGGTTCAATACACTGCGGCCGTGGCGGTAATGTGTCCTATATATGTGATCCCAATGGAGTGTTAACGATGGAGGAAGGTTTGTCCGTTTCCAAATAAATTAAATTGTACTCCGCGGCTAGACTATATATAAATCTTTATGGCTTTACAAACAAAATGATAATTTCAATGAAATTTATTGGTTTTGCAAACATAGAATATCCCGGCTGTGTACTGTTCAATACTGAGTATGCAGTGATGGCTGGGATACGCAGTGCACAGCAGGGCATTCTCAGTAACCTGATATGGCAACGTTATACTTAACCCGATGATGTACAGCATTTTTTTTTATCACTGAACAAATTGCATAGCAATCATAGTCGAGATAAACTCCTGACATACTGTGGGGATGTCAACAGACACATGTAAACATGCTTCTTGCTCAACAGGCAATGAAAAGCGTTGGGCACGCAATGGACTCAAGACAATAAGTTAATTCGGAGAATATCATTCGCGAAATTCAGTATATAATTGGTACAAAAATGCATATATATGTCTTAACGAACGATATTAATAAAAAATGGCCAGCTGTATTTTCTGCATATTCGCTTGTCGTGACATACTGTAGAATCGGCGGTTGTCTTCACTTCATCACAAACGTCCCACACAAACACGTACATGTTACTTTGGGCAACAGCCATCATACAGCTAATTTCCACTTTGCTGTGTTCGGCGCCACTTTTCCCGTTTCATTACCCCATTGTCTGTGCAAACATTTTGATATTCATAACACGGAAACGCGCGCAAAGTCTTGAGTTCATAAATATTGAATTATTCTCCTCGAGAATCCCGTAGACACCTGACTCAAAGCGTACACGACCACAATAAAAATTAGACTTCGGAAAAACACTTCACGTAGAACACTTAATTATTCTGATATCAAAGTAACGTTGCTGTATTTTAAATGAGTGCGATGCATTGACGTCATCAGTGCTTAAAATAAACACATCACAATATATTGTAGTTTGAAATAATAAACACGAGCCTTAAAAGATGTCCTTCCACCTGTATTATGTATAAATAGCAAGAAAGTTTTATTTTTTGAGTCAAAATACATTTTTCCATAAGCGAACAGCGACCGATGCAAGGATGATATTAATCTTACTGTCGAGAAAGCGGGCTTCAATTCGTATTTGATTCTTGACATAAACGATGCTCTGTGTACGTTGTATTTCATCATGTCATTTGCTCAGGACGATGTTTCCGCAGTGTCTTGTTTTCACGGTCAACTGTAATTACATGCGACGAAATCGTGAGAAAAATCAGTTTCGAAACACTCATTGACACGCACCGTCGACACAAAAAAGTGAAAGCCACGGGAAAAAACAATGAAGGCCCCGATTCTGTTCGGTAAACGCTGCAAAAGATCTACCAATAAATACATGTGCCACTAACACAAAAAATAAAAAGAACAGATTTGTCGACGACGAAAACGTACGAAATTCTAGAAATGCGTTTTGGGAATTGTGTACGGGCGTCTTCAGTTTGACCTGGAGATGACGTCTTCAGTTTGACCTAAAGATGATCACAGAACTATCTTCCTTGACTTGATCGATGTAGGATCCCCTGTAGACAGGTCTTGGCTGAATTAATTCACTGCAGCCCTAAAAAACATGATTTGATTGTAACTCGCTTATTACGTCGGTTCTAATTTTTCAAGATGTGAGGCACAAAAGATTTGCGTTTTCTGTACGATGAATCCGTGTAATCCGATCAGTATATTATTAAATATGTTTTTGGAACAATCAACACAATGAGACTAGCTATACTTTGTCAAACGATTGTTGCGATGACTCCTGGGAATAGCAATGTTGATGCAAAATGGGACGGCATTAATTCCGAATTTAATAAAGATGCCACTTCAGACAGCTTCTAATATGTCAAATGGCATATCAAACAAAATCAAACATTATGTTAATTCATTAAGAAGACAGAAAAGTGCTATTTGAAGTGAAATGCCATGTTAATTTAGCGACAACGCACGCGTTAAGACGTAGACGCATTCAAGATATCATTCTGTAGAGAATTACGGAGTGCAGATGTCACTTGAATCTCATTCGAATCGCATCCTCTCTATCGCTAAGATGCAACGACCCGGTAGCACAACTTCCACCGCGTTTCTAGCGCGCTGAACGTCAGACATAAACCAATACTACGTGAAAATGCGCACTTCTTTGTTGCTACGACAATCTTCAAATAAATCGATTTTTTGGCGGTGCCATAGCAACGTCGCCATGGTTTCAAATCACTAAAGACAACACATTGCAAAGCTGGTCGATGACGTATCAGCCATACTTCCGTTGATTAATTATACCCACTGTCTCAGCAGGACAATACGACTGTTTCTGATTTCATTTTACAGAATGCTTCATGGCATGGACATTTTGGATTCATCTCACAATTGACTCCGGCACATCTTTGCCTATTGTCTTCTGGAATTATATTATTCATTAAAGGGACAAAGTAGGCCATTTTTCATGAATTTTGTTTAATGCGAGATACTACTTATATTGTTTGACATGTTGAAAGATACTGAATGAATGGGTGACCATGCATATATTCGACCCCGGTTTTAGACACGATACATGAAACCATCGCGATATGAATCAATGGTCATGACCATTAATTCATTTTCGCGATGGTTGCATTTAATTTTTCTAAAACCGGGGTAGAATATATGCATGATCACCCATTCATTCAGTATCTTTCAACATGTCAAACAATCTAAGTAGTATCTCGCATCAAACAAAATTCATGAAAAATGGCCGACTTTGTCCCTTTAATGCAGCTGTCGGCCATTATGTCAGCATTTGTTTTCAAAATCCGAACAAAAATAATTTGAACTCGATAAATAGACGTTTATATGTAGAGTACAAGGCAAACAGCTAGAACTGTACACGAGTTGCAATATCAAGATCACTCGGATGAACACACTAAACTTCACCAATTTGTAAAGCAACCTGGAGCAGTATGACGTACACTGTGACCCCGCGTCTATGGATACACAGTCTTGCAAAATTCGATAGAGTTGAAGGGTAATGTTCACCTTGTTAGTTCGTGTTTACCGGGATACGCGACCCTTGACTGATGCGACTTTCAAAAGAGCGAAGGAAATCGACCTTTCCGAACTGCTTTCAGCGCAAATCCAGTTTACAAAACGCGAAATGCCTTCCCTCGCAGTGTTCACTATCTGCAAGTCACAAAGGATGTCGTTTTCCAGCTCTTGAGTCTTTCAGCATTTTCATGCACGTTTCCAAGAATGAGGTCCGTTGAACTCATCAATCATACATTGTCACTTACAGGAAACAAGTCCTTTTAAGAAATAAGTATGTTACAAGAGGTACTCGACTCGTAAACATGTAATGCCTGACATGTTTGCCGATTGTAGTGGAACTTTGTCATCACACCGTGTTCCAATTGTATCAACCCCAACCCCCCGCCAGCCTTACCGCTGTCTCTTTTATCGCAAGCTTACCAATACCTGAAAATATTGTTCTTGTCGTCACAGTTTTATTTTTGCTGTTTCAAGTTTACTTTTAATTCGACGGCGGACGGACTAGTTCTCCAGAAAATATTTGACAGACGTTGTCTCATCTTCCCCTCCTCCTCCTTGGGGGGGGGGGAGGGGGTGTATATACACAGGCTTGGGTAACGTTAATGATACAAGAATGTATCAAAAAGACGTTGTAAACAACTTTTACGTCATTTTCGGTCATAAAACCAGACAAAATTGCCAATGAGTTATAGTTTAATGGCTTCAGTGATCATGAATTGGCAAACTTTTACGCACAATCCGTATCATGATTAAAAATTGTACCGATACTCACTATACCATGTTGATTTTGATGCAAGGGTAAAAGAAACAACCCTGAATTTGTTCAATGAAACCCAATATCCGGGTGCTTATTACACAAGTGCGTTCGATGAAACACTCCTTCAATGAGTCTTCCTCACGACCTGTCATCATTTATTCATGATGAGATCGATCTTTGTTGCCATGGGAACGATTCTCGAGACACTCATCTCCGGGGAAGTGGAATTAAACCAGAGAGAAAAAAAGTGGAAATGTCTTTCATTTAAGATTCAAAATACTAATAACCAGTGTTGCTAACAACTCATATTTTTTTATTTTTCCTCTCCTAATGCCTCGTAGCCGACTTACTGGAAAAAGACTTGGAAGAAATACGCAGAGTCACAGCGTGTATCTGTAGACCGTGCCTAACCGGCGTCGAGACTGACAGTAAAGAAGAGTTCTCGGGCTTCGTTATAGGCATCGCGATTGTCAACAAAATGATCCCCACGCTGAAAATACAGTAAGCGTCGAATTTCTCCATTATTTCCTTGTGTGTTGCACTAATTGTCATTCCATCTTACACCTATTGCTTAGATCGACAGGGATCATTTATGCTTGAATGGTCTTATCAGGAGAATAGAAAGATCACATTCCAGGTTTTTTCCCGTCTTGCACCTGTGTGTTATACGATTTTATTGGATAAGTAACGTTAAACTGTAGCAGTCTCACGAGACTTCACTCTACTAGAATTGTGCACTGTTGAAATGGAAACCCGACGTCGCCAGCTTCAGGAAGACAGAACCCTCTTCGCAATTCATGCATAAAAATGCACATTGTAGCTTCTTCTCAACTTAAACCCTGACACCGCGAACACATCACATGGATATATCACAAAAATCACTAATTTAACTTCGCCAAGAGTGTACTAGAGAATGAAAATGCATCAGAAATACTTGTTTCCCGTTATGCTTTTCATAAGAGTCGATACTTTCAGAAGGGTATGCGTAAAGCGTTTAGAAAATCAGTTTGAAGGCCATGAACCACCTTACACCGGGAACTTTCAATGTTTGGTGCGTTGAAAATGTTCACTAATGTTACAAAATAGCAAGTTTCCAATATGATACATTTTTGACGTTTTGACTTTTCAGAAAATTGGTTTCAGAACAATATCATATTAAAATCCATTTTGATCATGTGACCAAGACGGCCGCATGAAATTTTTCTTCCTTCAGTATGCACATTGATATGTGATATCCATTGATGTGTGTGATGCGATATACATTCATTGTGATGTGCATTGACATTTGTGATGTGATATGCATTGATATGTGTGATGTGATATGCATTGATATGTGTGATGTGATATGCATTGATATGCATGATGTGATATGCATTGATATGTATGATGTGATAGTCATCAATATGTATGATGTGATAGGCATTGATATGCATGATGTGATATGCATTGACATGTCTGATGTGATAGGCATTGATATGTATGATGTGATATGCATTAATATGTATGATGTGATAGGCATTATTGCATGCCTCGTATATCGAACGTCGCGCGCTCCATAGGATTCAATGGTAACTCGCCGATGACGTCGCGGGCCGCATAGTCATCACTGGACTGAAAGTGAACCGGAACTATTTTCAACTTGAAAAGTTTTGGACGTAACAGTCTTGAAATTTCATGTTTTGCACAGAAAATCCAGTTTTTGGAAAATTTCGTATAAAAATATTGATAAACCGCATAACAGTAGTTTAAATATATCAATGCGCCAGTCGATGATGAAAATCGTTCTGTTTTTAATAGTTTTTCGTCTAAAATGAAAATAAAGCATTTGACTATAATTTGCCAATAAACGTAAATATTTTTGGTGCAAACTGAGTAAGAGAGGCATGTAATAAAAACATTATAGCCCAAACAAGGGACTATGTACCCTCGGGGCAGGAGACCATTTGCCCTCTTTACGTCGGGCAAATGGTCACCTACCCTCGGGCACATAGTCCCATGTTTGGGCTATTATAATACATATTGGTATGCATGATGTGATATGCATTGATATGTATGATGTGATAGGCATTGATATGTGTGATGTGATAGGCATTGATATGTATGATGTGATAGGCATTGATATGTATGATGTGATAGGCATTGATATGTGTGATGTGATAGGCATTGATATGTATGATGTGATAGGCATCAATATGTATGATGTGATAGGCATTGATATGCATGATGTGATATGCATTGACATGTCTGATATGAAAAGGCATTGATATGCATGATGTGATATGCATTAATATGTATGATGTGATAGGCATTGGTATGCATGATGTGATATGCATTGATATGTATGATGTGATAGGCATTGATATGTGTGATATGATAGGCATTGATATCTATGATGTGATATGCATTGGTATCTGTGATGTGATATACATTGATATGTGTGATGCGATAGGCATTGATATGTGTTATGTGATATGCATTGATATGTGTGATGTGATAGGCATTGATATGCATGATGTGATAGGCATTGATATGTATGATGTGATATGCATTGGTATCTGTGATATGATAGGCATTGATATCTGTGATATGATAGGCATTGATATGTATGTGATATGCATTGGTATCTGTGATGTGATATACATTGATATGTGGGATGTGATAGGCATTGATATGCATGATGTGATATGCATTGATATGCATGGTGTGATATGCATTGATATGTATGATGTGATAGGCATTGATATGTATGATGTGATAGGCATTGATATGAATGATGTGATAGGCATTGATATGTGTGATGTGATGGGCATTGATATGTGTGATGTGATATGGATTGATATGTGTGATGTGATATACATTGATATGTGTGATGTGATATACATTGATATGTGTGATGCGATATGCATTGATATGCATGATGTGATATGCATTGATATGCATGATGTGATATGCATTGATATGTATGATGTGATATGCATTGATATGTGTGATGTGATAGGCATTGATATGTGTGATGTGATAGGCATTGATATGTGTGATGTGATAGGCATTGATATGTGTGATGTGATGGGAATTGATACGTGTGATGTGATATGCATTGATATGCATGATGTGATATGCATTGATATGCATGATGTGATATGCATTGATATGCATGATGTGATATGCATTGATATGTGTGATGTGATAGGCATTGATATGTGTGATGTGATAGGCATTGATATGTGTGATGTGATAGGCATTGATATGTGTGATGTGATAGGCATTGATATGTGTGATGTGATATGCATTGATATGTGTGATGTGATATACATTGATATGTTTGATGCGATATACATTGATATGTATGATGTGATATGCATTGATATGTGTGATGTGATATGCATTGATATGTGTGATGTGATATGCATTGATATGTATGATGTGATATGCATTGATATGTGTGATGTGATATGCATTGATATGTGTGATGCATCCAAAGATCAATGGTATCCATGTTGATAGTTTATCCGTTTAGTGTTTTTAATCCGTAAAAATATACTGCACCTGTGTCAATTTTGCGTTGTTTTCATTGCAGTTAAAGGTTATATTAGGTAATTTTGATTTTTACTCATTTTTAGTCCGATCAATTTTGTCTTTCTAATCCACTGGAAAAAAACTTTAGCATTTTGTAGGTTGCTTTTATTCAAAAAAAATTTGGTTGCCTGACTAAATGGCATTAAAACTGCAAGTACACTTACTGTTTTCTTTTAAAAGCCCATGCAACGAAATTATCACGGAGAAAATATCCTGTTCCTTTCAACTTCTGCAAGGTTTCCGGCGAGACAAATATTAATTAAAAAGCTAATCACAGACTGATATAGTATTGAGCCTCGCTTTGAAGTGTTTTCTTGGTGAGTTGCTACTCAGATCAGTCAACTGAAAATATTGGTCAGCCTTACGGAAAATGTGCTTAACACCTAAACAGGATATGTTTCTTTGCCGTGTTTAGGCATGCTTAAACGCCCCTGCCGTGGAATGAAGGATGAAGTAACCTGGAATGGATGGGAGAAAACATGAAACTCGGTGTAAATTACGTATTATAAATGCCACTCCAGTCATGGCGATCACCGGGAAACTTTCCATTTGTGCGCTGTCATATTATGATATCATAGTGCTCGAGGTGTGATTAAAATACTGCGTGATAAAGAAATCACAGACTTTGAAAACACTGTGAATTGTTGAGTGTCGATTTTCAAAACAAAATCGGTAGAGTAGCTTTACTGGAAATACTTTCTGAAATTGTGAAATGTAGTTACATTCAAAAATGTATCGTTTCAGTTCCGCCAATGCCAGCACCAGAGATGACCTTGAACTAAGTGAATTCTCCCGTGCATATACATGTGAACTCGCAATTTACGACCGATGAGCCAGGTGTACGTGGTAACACTGACAATAATTTCTATACCAGCACGCATGCGCTGTTGCAGTGAACTTGTGTAGTGAATGTTATTCTGCTGTTCTCATTCCACGGTAAAAGGTAGCTGATCAGATTACCAATACTTTCTTCTCTAAAAATGTAAACTGTAAGATCCGTTGGGATAATAGGACCGTTAAATGCATGGTAAACCTTGTCCAGGAACCGACGCAGCACTGACGGTATGAAAAAAAAACTTTGTTGGTGGCATTGTTTTAGGTACCGTGATAAATTCATGAATATGCAATCTGATGCAAGACTGAAAAGTATTCCACGGCTTGAAACAATGAAACATAATTACAACATTCAAGCAGTCGTGCTTTAATCTGGTTTAGTTTTTATAAGATTAGGCATTTTTAATGTCTTAGGGGCTTGTTGTAAAGTATCGGATGCAGATGGCAATTTTTCCTACGAATTGTATGGATTTGATTAGCAATCACGTAGCTGTATCGGGACCCCGCGCACGTGCTTACTCCTCAAATGTCAAACATCTGACAGGGCTGCAGAGCCATTGTAGGGAATATTTAACTTTCTCTCACTGACTTGGTTGCTCGCCGAAACGGTATCATCGATTTTTGTACTGGTGGAGAGAATTCCGATAACTCTTTTCGGGTTAAAAATAAGTGCAACTTTTTTCTGAAATTTTGTAGCGTACAAACTTTTCCCAGAACTCCTAATTTTTGCCGGCCGACACCCCCTTCCCCCCGCAGATTTTCACCATTTTCGACCAACTCCCAAATGGTCCATTCCTTATTAATACTAGGCGCAAATACTGCGATCTGATTGGTAGAGACGAGAAAATAACCGTGTTATATTCGCGGTATAGAACGGTTGTAACACGCTCGAGATCTAAGCAAGAGAAAGTTTCCCTTTAAAACGTTCCATGCCAGAATTTCAATATACTGTTATGATATAATAGCAATAAATCACCCGAGCAATGGGTATACCACTCGGTTTTGACAGCTCACTCCATTATGCACTCGCTATCACTCGTGCAAATAGGTCGATAACTGGTCAAAATCTCGTGGTATACCGTCGCTCGGTTTGGTTTATTGCTTAAACAGAGATCTGTGATATATGCATAGTTAGACGTAATTTATTTCAAACGTAATATGAGACACGCTAGATTTTGTTGCACTGCACTTTTGTTGCGCAAAGAGGGACAATTCCTCACAAACTGCAAACTGCTGAAAGTTTACACATAGCTATTACGAGCAAAATCTCCGAAAAATCGATTTCGGCGTAATGTGCCGGAAAACTATAAGAAAATGTGTCTGTCTGAGTGTGTACAGAGCTGCTGGAAGTAATTTGTATTGCTTGTCAGATCCAGCGCAAACAACCGTGATAGAATAGAACATGACAAGGGACCACATTAGGTACGAGGATGGCTACCCCCTGTACAGTAACCACCAGGATGTTTTTCTACCCACCAGTTGGGACTTCAGTTTGGAATATGGTAACGGTGTCTGATGGGTAGATTTCCGGGGGTTACTATCCTAGAACCGGACATTATGACCGCAATCACTGAGTATGTATTTGATGAGGTTTGTTTGCAGAGCAATAAACTTGTAACTCTGCTTCAACTATTTGGGTCATGTAGCATTCTAATATCGTAAACAGCTAGTTTTAGGTTTGACGTGAACTGTGTGGCCTCCTATTGAACGAAAAGTACTGCAAATATTTTGATTTGACGGTAGTTGACGCACAACTCCGAAATTGATTTCTCTTTTATCGATTTCCAGAAGTTTGACGTAAGATACATGACATCACCAGTTTAAATACACCAATTTATAGAAAACAAAATTATTTTTCTCCCTATGTTAACAAATTTAATTTTATCATAACAAGCTTTTGTCGGGCTGCGGCGTCCAGAAAACGCACTGATTGCCCGGAGATATTATATGTGTTTATTCAGTAACAATGTTAAGTTCTGTGTTATTGTTTAATGCAATTAATAAAACCTAGCGACGGATATACAGAGTGGATTATATTCAGATAGCCTCCTCATAAAATGTGAAATTTGCCTCAAGACACCCAAAGGGAGCGATTCAAACTGCTCACTTACTCTCTTGCTGTGTATCCACAAGGTTACTGGAAACGATAAAGACTCCTTGATGTATCATGGAATATAAATTATTTCTCATGCTTGGGATTTGATCGTTATGTCCGATAAGAGACTAAAATGCATTTTCTTATTCGACTGAAAGTCCCTGGCTTAATGTCATACTCTGCGATTGTTCCACAACCACCGTTTCTCAAACAAACACACCCACGGATGTTGATGAATGCGATCAAATGTGCGTGTTCTGTTAAATTGTTCATAAGGAGCAGAGCCGTTTTGGAAACCTCCTCAGTCGTTTTGGCAATTTTTACAGTTATTCAATACGAATGAGCATTTGGAATTATTGTTAATGAATGACCTTGAAAGCGAATACGAAGTTTGATCGATAGGCGTATGCATAGTGAAACTGTGTTTGATCAATTGAGAGAGAGAGAGAGAGAGAGAGAGAGAGAGAGAGAGAGAGAGAGAGAGAGCCCACACAGATGTAAGTTTAGGGCAAACAGTGGCTAGGGATTTCATCGCGACTTTGCGAAAACAGAATTTGTTCGTAAAAAGTCATCCACAGATCGGGGGAATCAGTAGTGTCTTAATATTGTAGGAGTGTTTACCTATCCGATGAAGTCTCGCGAGACTGCCTTTTGTTAGTGGAGATTCTGTGAATTGCTGCTTTTCGAGCAAACCATTTAAAGCATAAACGACGGTAAATTTTACCACTTTTAAACGGAAAAAATATCTTCGTATGTCTCTCTGAACACATTTACGACTGTTTATCACACATTCAAACCACTTGTTTCGGAACACGTCCGTTCAAAATTGGCTAAAATTCTCCTGTGTGTTTAGACGAGGAGCATTAGCTGAAACAAAATAAACGTGTTGAGTGTTATAAGGACGCATCTTAAAGCGAAATATGACCATTCTTGTCCGAATGAAAACACCCTTATTGAGACCCTGTACGTGATCTGAATGAATACAAAGGACAACCTCCATTAATTATCGTCAAATGTATAATTCATATGTTACCTTTAAAAGGCGGACAAACCAGCTGATTTACGACACAAATCATTCGTACATTTAGATTTAAATTCAGATAACGTCATATCTTGCGATTCAATATATTTTCTTTGCAGTTTTTTCAGGTTTATAGTATTTATAAACCATTTGCGATTTCTTTTCTTTTTGATAATTTTTTTAATTATTAAGGAAATGCACTCTGCCGCTTGACATGATCATATGAGTCCAAAGATACGTCAATTGCCGAATCCATCAATTATACGAAGAAGACCACAGTATAATGAATATAGAAGAGCTGTTTGACAGAGCAAGTCAGTCGGCGAGGACCCTTGCACAGTAGCAATATCACCATACTGCTGTCCCAACAGCTTCTACCCTTTCCTAATGATATGTTTATCCAAGCATTAACTACATTTAATCGTGAAAAAATGAAATGGAGCATGCTGCTCTATGTAAGCTGCAAACATTGCCAATATTTCCCCTCCCTCTGTCTGTCTATCTTTCTATCCATCTGTTGGTCTCTCTGATTGTCTTGCTCTGCTCCCCCCTCTCCCTCCCCCCCTCCCCCCTCTCTCTCATGACTTGATAGTTTCCTCGATTTCAGTGACAGTTCATTAAAATGTTCTGTAAGATCTATTCAAACATGTTTTCAGGTACCAGTAGTAGAATACGCCTCGGGGACAGATATTCGGTCTCTGGAGTTTTTATAATACTATTCTTGTCCACCGCTTGCCTTGTCTAATTTTGAAACTCTTGGATTGACGAAAGTTTTCACTGTCTTATATCCGTGAAAATCCAAACATTATTTTACTCCGTTGAGTTTACACGGGGATAGCGGCCATTTTGAATCTCAAGTTTAGGTAAATGTTAGGTCATCAGTTTCTGAAGTATTTTAATTTGCACGGCGACACCTAAATTTAATTGTTGATTTTTAAGAGAATGGTTTAAAGGGATAAAGTAGTCGGAACTGCGTTCAAAGGTCGTATGGGACCCATACGACCAATGTAAGCCGTATCCGTGGTACGATGGTGATTGACGAAACTTAAAACATGTCTGTAATAATCTACATCGTATAATTTAAATGTTACAGCTATGATGATGAGGTGCATTAAGATATCGTGCACGAAGTACATTTTTTGTAAAAAAAAATACACACAGGCGCAGTACCGACGACTGTTTCCCTTTAAAGTTTCCTTTGGGCAAGTTTTAGCGAAGGTTTAAGCACAGGAGGGACTGTGGTTTCAGCATTGCAGATTTAGAGGCGCGTACTAAAAACGCTGATGGTAACCTTGCTATAATTTCTGCGACAATGTCCATTTTGTTAGGGACGTTTTGCATATTTTCACATAATTTCGGCCTTTCAGACAGCGTCCTCCTAGTGTATCTATATGACCGCTTTCATTTTTCAACGATTAGTTTGATGACAAACATACAAACTAACACGTTACCTGGAGAAACATGCATGTAATAGTGATTTAAATAAGCCATTGCGTCTGCTTCTTGTGGAAAATAGTGTGACTTATGGAGACATTGTGGTGAAATTACGTCACCTACATATAATAATTTTTGAGGAGGGTGCTTTCTTCAGGTAGAATACGCTTCGAGGACAAATATTCGGCCTCACAAAGTTTTCTACTTTGGTGGTAAACTGCTTGTTCGGACTTATTTTAAAGCTTTTGGAATAAACGAAGTTTTCGCCTTGTTTTTTAAAGTGTATGAACATTGAATTTTTACGATACAATAAACATATTGATAGCAGCCATTTTAAGTTTCATATAGCAATAATTTTAGGTAATTTGTTTATCCGATACCAAAATTTGCAACGTGACCCTTATCTTTTATTGTATATTTTTAGAGAGAATAGTTTCATTTTCCCAGTGGGGAAACTGAAGCTTGAGCGATAGTGTAAATCTTGCAGTTCAGAGGCGCAAATCAGCTCAATGCCACAGTATTGCACAGAATGTTTCCGTCAAATAGGCTGACTTCTGATCCGGAAATGATGCAAATGCGCTATATTGAGACATCTGTTTTCCTGTCAGCGAAAGTGCCTTTCATCTCTTTTTTATCTTTCGGGTTTTTTTTGCAGAGAAGAACAAACAGAAGAGGACCTGCAAGAGGAGGCTAAGAGATGGGCGTCGTTTCTACTGAGGGACCTTTGGGGTTTAGGTCATTGTGGAAACGATGCTGTGGTATTTATTTCAGCGAAAGATAACAAGGTAAGAAATAATTCATTATAGAAGTATCTACTTGAAAGATAACGTACCCTATAACTGTCATGCCGTAAACTGCTTCTTACAACTTACAGATCGAAATTTAATCAAGTAAGAAGTGTATTTCAGATGAAGGGAAATACTAGTAAACATTGTCAAGTCAAGATCGAAAATATTTCAAGGTAGAATTCAATGGGTAATTATACACTATGCTGCCCACGTATATGCTAATTGCATGTAAGCCTCAAATCTCTCTCTGTCTCGCTGGCACATTATGACGAGTAAAGGTGTAGCGAACACACCATCTATTCACGTTTCATGCATGGCGTGATACGAACACCAGGGCTGAAAGCGTCAGATATTTCCATTATTATATATTATTGCCTGAATACATGGGTTTATGTGCCCGAGAGCAGGTGACAATATGCCTGACGCCAGGAGGGCAAATTGTCACCTGCTGCAAGTGCACATAAACCCATGTATTCAGTAAAAAATATTTTTAATAAATTCCTCTTCACAGTTAATACTATATGACATTTAGTTACATGCAGGGTATTTGCAAACAATTTTACCATTATCGACCATCATAAAACAGATTTTAACGAAAGTCAAAATAGCAGTGCGCGCAGTGATATTTTACATCTAGAGTTAAGCGCATACTTTGACGCCGAAAACGTTGAAGGGCTTTGCTGGACCTGGTAGCCATGGAAGCCGGTCAGTACATCGTTCACACGGCCCGCTAACTCCCCGGATGTCCCTATTCAAACCAATGCACTGATTTGCACTCACATCGAGGCGTGTAATGAAGCTGATTCGCGCCACAATCAAAAATTGGAATAAACTTTTGTATTATTAAAATAACTGTTATGCTCATTGCTAATTGTTTCTTGTTTATGCAGACGCACAGCTGGTAGGTTTACCTATATATTGTCCTTATGAAGTTTAGTTCACATAAACTTTGCATAGCGCATCGTTCAAAAACATTTACTGTGACGTATAACTTATCTACGACATGGCTGGATTTTTGTCAATTTGTTTCGGTCGTTTTACTAGTAAGCGTGAAATTTAAGCATGTGATGAATTAAGGATTTCTTGAATTTCAATTTATCTTACGTCCATTTGATATCGTATCTTTTATCTGTCTGTCAGTCTGTCTGTCTATCTGTCGCATTCTCTCTGTCTGTCTGTCACGGTCTCTGTCTGTCTCTCACACTTACAAGGACGACATAAATTGATCGACAGAAAGTCTATAACAATTACTGTGCGCCATAGATTAGTTCATGAGTACTGAGAGAGAGAGAGAGAGAGAGAGAGAGAGAGAGAGAGAGACTCTGCTGAGTACTATTTCTCAGATTTTCTCAGATTTACTGTTACTCAGTTTGTCAATCTTTTCAATTTCTTTCAGATATCCACGGCAACAGGCCAGTTAGTCGGTGGTATACTAACAACAACGATATTGGACTCTATTCACGAACAAGGTCAGGAATATTTCGCCGACGGTGATTTTTACACAGGATTACAAGTGATACTACGAGAGTACAACACCACACTGATCGGCGGAATTAGACGATCGGGGATGTCGACCTTAGCCGTGTACGGTATTGTGTTTTTGAGTATGTCTGTCCCACTCTTGGTGTTCGTGGCAATTCATAACGTGTGCACCACTCGAGATGGCAAAACATTTATCTGTTCTGTCAAGAAAAGTCGGCGTAGCGACGCTCCCGTGTACGTTGCCGCCTCCGTTTAACAAAGTCAAGACCATCTTCATCATTGCCAACACATTTGGCCATCCTGCTCCACAATAGAAAAGTGAATTTCTTAACTCATGGAATCCTGTCAGTACTGCAATGGCGGACGATTTCGATACATGATTTGAACCTCTACCTTTTGAATCTGAAACGTTACAAATTGATGTCAGCTGTGAAAGATTTGTCGTCGACGTCATAAACTACAAGGAAGTCAATTAACGGACAAACCCTCAAGATCGCTATTGTTCGTTAAAAAGATTGTTATCGTCGCAAGTCAAAGGCCGTCAAAGGGTGATAATAGTGACAATCAACAGTCACGAGGATGAGTGTTTCCTTCGAGACTCAATCACTCACGATTAGTAACTTTGTGCCGGACACTATAACCTTATCAGTGTCAAGAAGATTGCGTCCCACAAGTCTTGCTTCTCCTTATTGATTCCTAAAGCACTGTATGTGCTGGGCGAATCTGATGGACTTCGCTTGCCCATTTTATTTTCTCCTGTATATGCCACTTTTCTGATAAGAGGTTTTCACTAAAACGTCAAAGGTACAGATAAGTACGTCAGCAGAGATACAGAGACAAGACTGTGGTGAGGGTCTGTACTGCATATATGATATAATGCCGTTAGATCGCCCCCATGTGTCCATATTACCAAGCTATGATGCACTTGCTAAATTTTGGGCTGCTGCTTTTTCACACACGCAGAAAAGTAATGACGAGAACTTGTTCCAGCCGGTCATCGGGGTGGAGGGGAAGGGGAATTACACTTTAAATCATTGGGTGAAAACATTGGGCAACACTTTTCCATTATTTCAAACACTGTTTGATTAATCGTATAAAACCCAATTTTTTCTCAGTTGAATGAAACTCGTAGAATTCTTAGTCGTCAGGGCAACACTCTCATCCCACCTGTTGACGTGTAATAGAACAACACACTTCCAATCATCAATTAAGATGCGTAAGTTTGCATGTCATGCCTTCAGGTAGACTATCCATTGCTGTGGTTTCCTAAAGATTCACTTGTTCGTAAGAAAATGCGTTGCATAAAGATTGCAGACAGGGACCAAAATATTAAGGTTTCAAGATGATAACTATCCATTGCATCAATATAGGTTTCCTGTTGATGAAGGCTGAACTTTGAAACAGTAAAAGTATATGTTTTTAATACCGAGCTAACGATTTCCTTCCATGGTCATAGAATAAGCACTTTTTATGGGTTGTTTTAGGAATCAAGAATTTTAATCGTTGTAATTGTAGTCCTTTAACTATCTCTTGCATAGGTATAACATTTACACTTACACTTAATAGATCACACAGAAAAAATGACAACATTAAACATTCGTCTGTAGGAATTAGCAACAGTGTTTGATCTCTTATCAGGGTATCTCTAAACTAGATTACTTCTATTGCTACTGGTTATCGATACCTGCTTTAGGTACATCGATCAAAGTAATTATTCTGATTTGAAGATAATCCTCAATTCGGCCGTATACTGATGTAGGACTTAGAATTTCTAATCACTCTGTACAGTAAATATTCCTTTTAGAAATAATCTCTTTATCTATGCAACTCACAAACGGAACTATAAGTACAGTATAATTACATTTAATACGTTTACTTTAGGACACATGTGTCCACAGCATTTTCCACGACGCCATGGAATTGAATAAATTACAGCAGTAGTGGTTTTATGTTAAATTATGCATTACAGCATCGTATTATCATAGCCATCTATACAATAACGGCGGCCATTTTGAATAATCTTTGGAGATAATGACTACAAAAACAAAATATTTCATCCATCCCAGTTATCGTATTTCCATATGTAATACAGTTTTCCTTCATCAGCGTATAATATCTTCAAAGTGAGGGAAAAACAGCATTGTACGAGTGTACATCTACCGCGCATGTGCGACACACGAAGAGTCGAACTTGAGACGCGACTTCAAGTCAAAACACCGTGACAAAAAGGTAGAATCGTCAAAGAACACTAAGGCCGATGTTTCTTATATTTGACACGATTGTACGTCTTGTATATTCGGCAGTGCTTCCGATAGTTCAAGCCGATGTTGCATTATTTAGTAACTTAGGTGATTACAGAGGGTTTGTTGAAGGCACTGTTCTGTCAGAAGCTAACGAACCGCGTAAATTACAAATTATTGACAGAAATGAAAGCTCAATTGAAGTCTCATTTCTGTATATTATCTTGCCAAGGTATGGGCATCAAATGTTGCTGATACTGTTCGACATTTCTACAAATTTTAAAACAAAATGCTTAACCCGTAAATCTTGAACTGTATTTTATCTGGAAAATGTATTTCCCTTTTTTAACATCTGCGAAGGACGCGCGGTCATCTGTATATCTGTACATAAACAACTTTTTTCCATATCTATATGACAATTAATCATCAAATTTGCGGGAGTTTTCCAACTTTCTCACGACAATTATGAGTTCATGCCTCTACGGGATTTCAGAAGTCTGCGCGGGGCCCTTCAACTGCTGACAATCGCGTTTTGACCGTAATCATAGAATCATGTGGGGGAGGTCAGCAGGAACTCGGCCGGTGAAATCGAACGCGTAAGTCGTAAGGTGTGAACCGTCTCAGTTAGCTTCTGAGAAATGTAGGCAAGCATTATTGAGTACTCAGTGCGTCAGTTGAACTTACTGAACGAAATGAAGGCACTGAGACTAAAAGAAACACAGCAATCAAAAGGTACTTTGCTTCTTCGACTTGTGACGATAAAGTATAACAATCGGCTTTGTAAACAAGTCATACAGACCCGTTGGTTTATTTCTTTACGCTTATTTTCAAGATATTAAATGATATCATATCGTTTTTGAAAATTAAAATTAAGATCGCCCTTTAAAACTATAGACAGTATAGCGGAAGATTCTGATCTACTGTATATATATAAATATTATATATATATATATATATATATATATATATATATATATATATATATATATATAATACACTCATATACACTCACAAGCGTTGCAAGCAGAAACCATAGCAGTTCTACTTTAGAGAGAAGTCCTTTCTATCATCTTTCTCAGGGGTATCCTATACATAGATAAGTAGAATGACTTTCATTTAATCATTCTATGCAAGGTACTTTTGTCGTAAATCATAACCGTCTTTCCTGAAATCTTGTCAATAATACATCGTATTACTTTGGTGTCAAGACTAATTTTACATCATCAGCTTGCGTTGAGACTTTGTCTGCGCACTTAATTTAGGTATGCGATGGGGTATTTTGCTTCTACAGAATTTATTAAAGGTGTACTGGTACATACGCTAGGACAGCGTTGTCTATTAATGTCACCAGGTTGCCCAATTAAAGAAATTGAAATTTCAGCCTATAGCGCCATTGGTTGTTACAAATTTGAAAAGACTCTCGTTTTCCAAATTAGTTCGCTGAGAGCAAGGCTATCTTGCTAATGTTTAAATGTAAATATTGCTGTATACTTATGTACATATAAGCAATCTTTTGAAACCTAACGTTTTAACGTTTCTGAATTTGTTACGAAAATAGTTGTTTCCAATTGACAGTGTGCAATGCCTTCCTTATGTTTTTTGCGTCTTAAAGACAAAATCGTGAGAAATTGCTACACCGTTTATTTTATTAATATTGTGTGTACTTTATTAAATCTCGCTTCGATTTGCTATGGTCGAAGTTGACTTCAGTTACACACGGTAATTGTGATCCTGTGACTGTATGACAATGTAGAAGAGCGCACATTATGCTAAATTAATGTCAACAATTACAGAGTCAACGAAAGTTCCCAATATACGGCGACTTCTACTTAGTTCTTGTGAATTACATATCATACACCATTGCAGTGGTGCAAGCCAACTATAATGATAATATTTCTTTTTAACCAGACCACTGCAACCATAAACGAGGTTCAGTCTGTGACTTGGAATATTTATTTGCCAAAAAGATCGATTGCACATTCATTTTTAATTTAGAGTGATGTTTTGTAATTGATGACGTAATCGCCTTCAAATCGCTTGCAATACGCGAATATCGAATTCCTGCGAAGTCATACGAGTAACATACAAACTATGAACAAGATCACAGATAAGAATGCCAACATTTTAACACATTATTCTTTCAATAAACATTTTCAAAATTCGGTGTTTCAAGACAGTTATACATTGCAGAGGGGTCATCTCGAAGTTTTAATGTCCAACATACGTGCAATGTGTTGTTAATGACGAGCTATCTGGAGGCAACCAGGCAACCATATCCTTGGTTTTCCATTGAACGATATTTCCTGCTCATTGGCACGTTGAGTTTCATCCCGGTGATACAACATGGACATTACAGTAACTCTAATGTTTTATATTTTTCTGTATTTGTGTTCTCAGAAACAACTAACTTTCCTCCCCCTTCGCCATGATATGTTTGATATCCTGGCAAGCACAACGCACTGAGCTTTAAGACGCCATATTATTGTCGACCAATGGAGTTTTCTAGTCCGAACTGAAATTTCTTTGTCAACAGTAATTTGGACACAGCACATTTAGGGCTGTGTTGATATGTTGAACACTAGGTATTTGGATTGCATTGTGGGAGCAGCACTAGAAACTGTATTTTCCACACAGATCAAAAATACTTGAAAATGCACTGAAAAATACAGCGAACGGAAATTTATTATCAAAACTGCAATTTTAATGTTTCTTTCACTTTATCTCATCCCGTCATGTGGCTTTTTATGAACTGGGGTTCGGGATGTGGTACTGTACAAAAACAACGCCTAAAGTCAAAATCTCCGGCTCTGCAGTGTGATCTTAAATATTTTACACCGTATTTCACCTCAATTAGCAGCCGGGAGACCTGTAAATAGGCGAAATTTTAATGCTTATTAATTTTTTTGTAAATAAACATGTAATGTTTGTTAGATGTGAGGCCATCGTCACGTGTGTCAGTGTCTATTTACATTTTAAGGGAACGTAAAAACAAATGGCAATAAGCAAATGTTTACTTGATGTATGTCAGTTAAACAGGGTCAAGTTCATCAAGTTCAGAGTGATGGTTGCTCTTTATCTTGCAGTTAATTCATTATTCCGATTTTCCGTACAGTTTATCCTTTTAATTCAACTATTCGACGATTTACTAAGTAATTCTACATATAATGTGTTTCATTTTCCTTCTATACTTGCCTTGACATTCTTATTAATCAAATTAATCGTGACAATCGCTCGAATAAAAATCTTATCCAATACTTCAGTCTATGTCTTGTCTTTGTACCTTGATATTCATACTTTGTCTACTTATGATTTATACAATTGTGTCATTATAGTTTGTATTACTAACCATTTACATGTATCGGTTTATTTTTGTTTTTCTTGCCGCACTTAGACAGTAGGTTTACACTTCAAGCCCCATTAGCTCTATCTTTTATATTTTGCTTACCCAAAATCATAGAACTTTAAGGAGGATATTTTGGATTACCATGATTAAGCAATATATGCTTTGAAAATATATGTTGATATTTCAATCCTTGGTGATAATTTGATCGATTTAATCCAGGCGCTTAACACGAGTACATTTGCCATATTTGAGTTGCAACTCAAAAATAATTTGGTTGTGTAAATGCTAAATTGTGCGTTCATAGCCAGTGTTTGGAAAACGTCTGTAGTCACACTTTGGTAAGGACTTTTCAATTTGTATTTAATTTTAAACCATCTTATCGCAAGAAAAAAGCATGCAAAATATATTATTTTACGGAACAAATAAAAATGTCCAGGGGAAACGGAAAGATAAGCTTACTGTTCTCTCGCGACGTTTTCCCCTCACCATAAGGATCATTTCAGGCCCTCTCCCACTTCAGAGCTCCATGGCCATTAATTTTGTCCTCACCAGCAGCAACTCCCGTCACGCATCCATCCTCTTGGGGAGATGTGAGAATGATGAGAGATTAGAAAATCTCTCTCTCTCTCTCTCTCTCTCTCTCTCTCTCTCTCTCTCTCTCTCTCTCTCTCTCTCTCTCTCTCTCTCTCTCTCTCTCTCTTTCTTCACACCGCATAATTGACACCTAATAGATTAACACCTCGAATACAGTAAATTAAGGACTGCAGTTCAACACTGTGTGTACTGTGCACAGATCGTATTCGTTTTCTGTTCAAACATGACGTCAACGGATGTTGCAAACAAGAACACTGCGAAGTCACATCTCCATTTGTATTAACTTTCGATTTATTTTCCATATTTTTTTTTCCGTAAACTAAGCTTTTGGTTCAAATCGAATAATTATGCTGATAAATAATAATGATGTTGAAGAACAGACATCATCTTCACCCAGTGTTAGTTCTGCTTCACGTGACCACAGTGTCCTTTGTCAGGTGATATTTATGGTCCAGCAGTCCACACCTTGACAGTTGTCGTGTTTTAATTTTTACGGCGGGAGTGCACGTTCGACACTAACAGCTGAATTTTGCAGTCTTCTCCCGGTAGCTGCACTGCAAAAAGAAATGAAATGAATATAAATTGCATAAATTATAGTTAAACATCATGGTTTTTCGATAAGTGCGTCACAATCTAAACCAAAACAAAACTATGCTGCAGGTCTGTAAACTCCAACACAGGTACTGCTTTTCATACAAAACACACCCGATGACGGCGAATAAATCTCAAGAACGGTTCAGCCGACATTGGTAAATTACGAAATGCCAAAAAACTGTGATCTTAACCACAGTTCCTCTGCCTGACAGATGGACCGTGTCGAATTGTCACGGTTGTAAGCCAATTTCGAAATGTAGACGAAATGATTTCAAAAGTTTTCCATATTGGCGATTATGTGAGGCAGAATTTGAAAACATCCATCAATGCATACCACAAATTACTCATTATTAGGAATTTGTCGTCAAAACTCATCAATAACTTACCAATTCAACTACATACGTGGTGTGAAACCCAAAGTAGAAAAGTTTGATGACCCCGGGGTCATCTCAGGTCAATATCGTTACAATTCCCACAAAAAGTGACTTGTTTTTTTTCTCCCACATGTAGTGTTCATCTAAAGCACGGAAACTCTTCAGATAAAAAGTCGTCCTTTGTGTAAATGATTTTTCATCAGAAGAGTGGCCTTGTTGGTAGCGATATTTTGGGACTGGATAAAAATTGAAGCAAGTTATTACCTCACTTTGATTTTTAACATTTGATTTGTCACGTCTATAAGCCTGTCACGAAAAGTGGAAGGGGCAATACACAACATTTTACCATTAATAGTGGCGGGTTTTACCGCAGAAGTTGAAATGCCTACCATTGTACACTACAAAAATCACCAATTGTCAGGAAGTTGTCGTCAAAACGCATCAGTTGTTGAACACTTCAAGTACGTATGCGATATAAAAACCAAAAGTCGAAGAGGCTGGGGATCCAGAGGTCACCCGAGGTTATTGTCCTTACAAGTTGGCGCGAAGCGAATAGTCATGCAGGGACACGCGTACGGTAGTTTGGTATTGCGATTTTCTGAATTGTTCGGGTGATTTACGATTCTTTTTCTCCTACCGTTTTCTATAAAGTTTAGGAACCCCTGGTCAACGTGTGTTAGTTTTTTCTTCTACAATTTTAGCCTTTCACCTGCTATATTTCGGAATAAGTTAAATAAGATGATTTTCACATGAGTTTCGAGCTAAAACCAAGTCATATTCGCTTTATTTATATGAAGCTCACAAGACAAAACTCAAAGATTCAGTCACGGTCACGAACGTGTGCTATGGCGGTATGGGACCGGGTTTGACGAGCGCCCGCACACGGCTGAATCATTCTGTTTATGCCCTCGAAGAGCGAGGAAAATCTACGACGCACATTCATTTTTGCCATACACTGCTTCTCGAATAGAACACCAACTGGTTTTGCAAACACATTTTTTCACATTCAAGCAGTGCTGCAGGTCTCAAAACTCCAACATAGGTACTTTTTTCATATTATCATTGTAACAAGAGCACATCAGATGTCATGACGACAAACAGATTTCAAGAAACGTTTAATCGAAATTTGAAAAGTACGAAAACTTCAAAAACTACCACTGTCTTAACGTTTGAGTTTTCACGTCTGCGATGTCGAAAGGTCAAAAGGTGATACTATATCTTATAGCCCAAATATGGAACTAAGTGCCCGCGGGTAGGTGGCCGTTTGCCCGACTCGGACGTAAGGAGGGCAAATTGTTTCTGGCCCGAGGGTACACAGTCCCTTGATTGGGCTAAAATGTTTTTATTACATGCCTCTCTGACAGAATTTTCTTTCAATTTTTTTATTTAAGTACAAATGACAATTATCTGCTTTAAATCCAATTTAAATGTAAATTTGTTAAAAAAAAATAGAACGATTTTCACCATCGAAGTGGCATTGATATATTTAAATCACCATTATTCGATTCATCAATTTTTCTTTCAGATAATTTTGTGAAGATGGTATTTCCTAAGTAAAAAATGTAATTTGATCATTTTTTACTCCTGAAGTTGTCAAGTTTAAAATAGTTCCGGTTCACTTTCAGTCCGATGATGACTCTACGGTCCTCGACGTCTTCAACGAATTACCATTGAATCCTTTGGAGCGCCTGACGTTCGATGTACGAGGCATGTGATAATCAAAACATTTTCACAGTACCAGGTTTTGCCGTTGAATTTCAAAACAGTACCGTCACATACTACAAGTATAGTGTTTCCTTTCAAGCACGGAATCCCCTCGGATAAAAATCGGCCGACGCGTGAAAGTTGTCTTTCGATAATTTTACCCTGTCGGCGACGATATTTTGGCTCAAGGTAAAAACGGCGATTTCACATACATAATCGACAAAGTAGCAAAACGGCGTCTGAATTTTTGAAAATCGAAAACTATAGTTTTACCCATGGAGTTAACACAAAAATTCCAGTCATTGTTCATGTCAAATATCGGGAAATTTTTGGTAATTGTCTCGCTTCCACCAAAGTATGCAAGTGACCCCTGGGTTTGTATTCTTGATCTGCAAAGAGACTGGTCGAAACGTTTGGGTCTTTCACTTTCGAGGCTCATATCACCTTAATCCGATGATAATAAAATAAGGGCTACATTCTTTTCAGACAACATTTAGCCATGAAATAATCGGGCATCAACTCAACATTTTTTGAAAGAAGTCCAGCCCGAAAACTGCTATCCGTGATATGCGTTAAGCTGTTCTACTCTTAGCAAACGTTTAATGTTGATGACCTTTGTTGACCCCATGTCTGCCTAATGTGGAGACAGTTGTTTTTGTTCAGTTTTCGTTCTTTTACCAATGTTGGTAGAATCTTTCTGGAGAATTGTTAATTGTCATGCGGGGTGTTTTGGTAGCTTACGAAGATAGTCCGTAAGAAGAGTTATAGTTCAGTTCGAGTTTTTCCAAACTGCAGCCATGCTTGTTCAGCTGAGCTTGAGATAAGAATTTTATTCTCCAATAGAAGTGTAGAATGAGGTGACGAATGTATGAAAGCCCATAAGGGACATTTTTTGTGAGAAAAAAAATATTATCTCATGCGCACGAGATACTATCTTGTGCGCACTTGAAAGTATCTTGTGCGCACCAGATAGTATCGCGTGCGCACTAGAAACTAACTATTCTCGTGCACACCAGATACTTTCTCGTGACCACGAGATAGTTTCTCGTGCGCACCGTCCACATGATAGTATCTCATGGCCACGAGATAGTATCTTGTGTGCACGAGATAGCTAGTTTCTAGTGCGCACGCGATACTATATGGTGCGCACCAGATAGTATCTCGTGGCCACGAGATATTATCACGTGCTCACCAGATACTATCACGTGCGCACCAGATACTTCCACGTGCGCACAAGATAGTATCTCGTGCGCACCAGATACTAACACGTGCGCAGCAGATGGTTATCGAATCTTTTATTGCCTTGCTAAGGTGCCCACATTTCTAATTAGTCATTAATTGGCCATATCGGTTCTCTTTTATGTTTGTCGTGCATTTGAAAAAAAAAACATGAAGCAAATATTGAACTTAATTCTACCTCTCGTTTATCATTTGGCTGACTTGTTGTGCAGTACGCCTTGATAATGATAAAGCAATTTATCGTTAACATTTAGATTTGTATTGTGTCATCTTTTGTTGAACAAATCGAATTATTAATTGCTAACCAAATATTATATCTCAGTTCCGACACGGTTGACACAACCATCATTTTTGCGTAATTGAACGATGCCGGAATAAATTTGCTAATTTGATGTCCTTTTCTTGATTTATTTTAAGCATATCCAGACTTTTCATTAAGCCGATATCCTGTCCTCTTAACGAAGAAATGTATCTTGTGAATGGGCTGTCATTACATTATTAGTCGTGCTGCAGAGCTATCAGCTTTGTGTAAAATGTTTCTTCATATTTTGTCGTGTTGGTTTTTTATGTTAATATCGTCTTATTAGTTTTGCATGAGAATAATATTTATAACACGGTTATGATATTTGTGTGGGATGCCGGGTCTGATATCGCGTAATCTTCATTTTTGTAAAACTATACATTCCGACCGGGCTGATGTTCCATGGTCAGTGTAATACAGCTGTACTTCTCAATAGAGCAATGAAGTATATTGTTCTTCATCTCATGAGTATGAATAGTTTTCAAAGACAATAATCTTTTTGTCAACCAGTCCGTACTGGATGGTGCGCGGAGATGTTGGATTCGTTTGGAAACGTAGTATCTACAGTGTAAAATAAATCCTCTATGTATGCTGATACAACAACTTCAAAGCCCTCGTTTCCATCAATGCTGCGTAGGCGACTGTAGTCTTTCTGTGGAATATGGTATATTGGAATATTGGTAAAGTCCAAAGACGTTGTGTGACGATCATTTCACTTTTCAATCAAAATCATTACAGAAAAAAGGGTACTACATGTACATCCTTTCAAGAACAACAACTTCTTCTTATCACATATTACCCGAGCACAAACAACAAGTTTTCCCATCGATTCTAACACCTGTTAAAGTAGTTAAACGATGCTTCAATCACTTTACCATGATGCTTAATTTGTCTCATTATAAAGTGATAATATATGATAACTTGTTACTTTCCGAGTGTGTCATAGGAAAGAAGGATGTAATGATGTACATTCCATTGTTACTTTGACCTTCTAGTTGTATCTTGCCGTCACAAGATAGTATATTTTATACAACGAACTTTCTTGTAAGCGCAAGGTGTTAGACGAACAAGATTAAACTATTCAGAAGGCAAAAGAAAACCATTATAACATTATGTTCACACAAGTATGATAGTAACACGCTGGTACTTATTAATTTCTCTTATTAATATCTGGTGCTAGATACTATCTGGTGCGCACCTGGTAGTAGCAGGTGCGCACCAGATAAATCACGTGCGCACGAGATACTATATGGTGCGCACAAAACGCTATCTGGTGCGCACGAGACACTATCTGGTGCGCACCAGATACTATCACGTGCGCACAAGATACTATCTGGTGCGCACCTGATACTTTCTTGTGCGCACAAGATACTATCTGGTGCGCACCAGATACTGTCTGGTTCGCACGGTGACACCAATTTTTTATTTCTGATTATGAAAGAGAATGGTAATATTGCCTGAGAAAAGCTGGAGCAAGAGTTAATGTCTTTCATTAAGGCGCATACTACCTTTACTTTTATCTGCTTCTGGAGCTGCACTTTTAATTGAAAAAAGTCGGTAAAACTTGGGTAAATTTTTATTCTGAAGTAAAAAATATTGCAACGTGACCTACAATTTTTATTCTTGATTTTATAAAAGAGCATGGTTAATATACTTCTGACAGTAAGTTTCAGCAAAGTTACAAGAATTTCATTGAGATGTATACTACCTCAAAGTGTACCTGCCGATGAAGGCGTACTTTGAATAGAAAATATCGGCAAATGTTGGGCAAATTGTAATTTTGTAGTGCAGAAATTTGCACGGTGACCCCAAAATTTCTATTTTCATCTTGATTATTAAAAAATTCCGGTTGACATATTGCTTGAGAAAAACTTGAGCTAACGTTTAAGAGTTTTTTTTTTCATTCAGGTGCATACTACCTTAACGGTATACCTGATCCTGGATGCGCACTTCTCTAGTGCAAAAATTTGCACGGTGATCAAAAATTGCTATTTTTTATTTTAAAAGAGTATGGTTGAAATGTTGCTTGAGAAAATGCTTAGGCGAAAGTTTAAGTCATTTTTGACCTGCATACTACCCTCAAATTTACCTGCTTCTGGAGGTACACTTTGTATTGAAACTATCGGTAACACTTTGGTAATTTGTAATTTCTCTAGTGGAAAAATTTGCACGATTACTCCCAATTTTCATTCTTAATTTTGAAAGAGCATGGTTGAAATAGTGCTTGAGAAATGCTTGAGCGAATGTTTTAATTTTTTCATTAAGGCGCATACTACCTTAAAGTTTACCTCCCCCTGAAGGCCCACTTTGAATAGAAAATATTGGTAAAACTTTGGTCATTCGTAATTTCAGTAGCAAACAAATTTCACGGTTACCCCAATTTTTATTTTACTGGATAAATACTTTGGTACCTTCTCCATGATCTACGTGTCCTGCTTTGTCGTCATAAGCTAATACAGTTCCAACAACCCCCATTTTTCAAAGTAAGATCAGCGACCCTCATTCCCTTGCTTGAATTATTCGCAGAGTTCCTTCGAGCTGTTGCCCTTGTTAGAAGATGGCAGCAGTACAACATTGTCATCTCAACAGATAATTTGATGGCGGAAGTGTAAAGGTTTTAGTGTCAATGCATCGGCAATAATATGCGAAATAATTGGTATCTATGTTTATATGATAAGTTTCGGTTACTTTATGTTTATACTATATTTGATGTATATGTATAGATTATTTTAGATGCTGTATGAGAAAAATATCGACAAATAACTGTACTGTAGACGGTTAAGAATATATAGCTTTAATTTTCTTGTTCTTGTATTATTTGAGACTCTAGTTTGTCTTTGGTAAGAAAAAATGTTTGCCGGACAAAAGAAAAAATGGCAACCACGGATGTGAATGTACATCGAAATCTTGCACCCAATGACGGTGTTACCTCCGGCAGGGAGGTAACACCCCTCTCCAGGTCAAAGCCTGGTAGCCCCAGCACGATATTGTTAGGTCGCGCCTGGGAGACGCTTAACTAGTATCGCCAGGTGTGCGGAAGTGCTCCTCTGTATTTAAATGACGGCAAAACAGCAAATCTCTATTATCAGTTTCTTTCAAGTTAAATAACCCAAGATTAAATACCGAAGCAAATTTTAACTCGCCATGTGAAAACATGAAAACATTGAAAACATTGATTATAACGTTGCAGCACGGTCCCTCCACAAAACCGTGGTTGCAGGAGTGATTTGGATCGAACTTTTCTTACGCGGCGTCCAACAACAACGTTGAACATCTGAATGCATCTGCATAATTGTCATAAATTAAGCCAAGACCAGGACTTTACACATTGCATAATTAACACCTTATTGTTTAGCAACTTGAATGGTGTAGTTAACCTGGTAATTTCAGCTATATCGACTAACACAATTTACGACCACTTAAATCGGCTCCGTATGTCTCTCATTTATCCATAGAAAATGTGAGTGCTAGGAAATCAGCGTTTTGTGAAATAATAGACATGATTTATTGTATATTTCCTGTAGTCTGCGATGGCTAATTGCCCGTGGTCAAATCCTAATCAATCTGAATGTCGTAGGAGGACATAAACCGGTATTTCTGCTCTTTTATTATATCCTGTGTCTGTTGAGACCATCTTTGGTAATTTGTTTCTATAGTACCAATTTTTTTTCACTCTGACCCCCAATTTTTATTCTTGATTTTGAAGGAATATGGTTAAAATATTGCTTGAGGAAAGCTTAAGTCTTTCATTGGGGTGCATACTACCTTAAAGTTTACCTGCATCTCGAGCTGCACCTTTTAATTCAAAAGAATGGTACAACTTGGGTAAATTGTAATTTCTATATTAAAAAACAATATTAAACCGTGACACCTAAGAGCATGGTTAAAATATTCGTGACTGTATGTTTTCATCGAGGCGCATACTGCCTTAACGTGCCACCTCCGTCTGAGGGCGCACTATGAAATATCGGCAAATCTTGGGCAATGATTATGAAACAGTATGGTTAAAATATTGCTTGAGAAAAGCTTGAACGCAAATTTAAGTCAATTGTCGTCAATTTGAAATATTGGTTGCTTTGGTACATCGCTTACTCCACAGATAGTGGTTCATCGGTCCATCGTTCTTTTAAATCTTGTCAAGGTTTTCGAATGTTGACATGGCTTTAGGCGTTACAGATGTTTTCTCGACAAAAGAACGAGTTACCATAAAACGGTACAAAGCATCTTACATAAGTTCCCCTCCGAGATAGAATAAACGTTAGGAAGAATAAAACGGAGAAAAGCATCGAGTGTTTTTTTTTCTCGTTTACGTGAAGAATATACGGAAAAATTTCCTCGAGATAACTTTACGACAAGCTGAAGTTTTTAATTGGTGTGTTAAATTTGTTACGACAATACATTGGTTTTGTCTGAAATCCATAAAAATCACTCGTCCGATAATTAAAATCATTGACTTAAAGTCTCGGAAGCACTTTTGAAACACTAAGAAGCACTTTCTTATCTCTTCGTGTACACATTTACCGGCATTGATGTCGCATTAAAGTGATTTTCTGGTTGTTCACCTACACTGTACATAATACTGGTAAGGTTGACAATACAAGAGACTTTCTCATGATTACATGTTAGTGGGCAAGCATATCAATACATACATGTAGAAGTCGCTCAGAATGTCACATGTTTGGACAAAATTTTAAAAAATCCATGGCAAGCCTTGTCGTGATAGCGCTGTATTGCAATACATAAGACTTTTACAAGACCTAGTTACCAACACGCATGCATCTTTGCTTGCCAAGGTGTCTTGTCCAGGCAGCTGGATGCCCACCGAAATCAGGTAGTTAGTGAGACTATAGTCGAAGTAACGGAATCGTGCGAGAGGACGGTAATATGTATTCAGGTATATTGGTATTCGTATAGTTTGTTAGTGTTCATACACTGTTACCCTAAATATTGTTAAAACAACACGTATCATATATGATACGGGATGATGGAAACCTATGTATTACGAATTTCCAATTGTAGCTCATTGTCTCAATTAGCTAACTGGCTCACGTAAACTTGCATGTATTGCGATAACGAATACTCTAACTCTGTCACACAAAGATCGACGGAATCTTAAACTGTCCCACGGAGATATTGAGAAAACGAAAAGGCAATTTAACCTCAATAATCATCCCGCTGGAGAGAATTGGTATTTATAAAGGAATGATATTACCTCTACTCGAAGGGAGATTAACCATGTACGGTTCTTACGTTTATATCGATAATGTTTTGCAAATAGCATTGGACTGCCTCCCAGTAGTTTACTTTTCAATTGCCAATAAAGCAGTCTGGTCTCAAGCATCGTGATCTTCAGTTGAAATTCCTTTCACTGCAATCGGAACACATCATCGAATGGATTGCAACCTTTGCATCTAATGAGACGATGACCAATAACAAAGTAGAAGCAGTAAATGAGGACGCCGTTAATCGGGTAAGTGTATTTTGTAGGAGTCTTTCTACACACTTGAAAACAATTGTACTCTAAATTGAGATGGTGATGTTACAGCTTCGATAGTCTTCATTTTTTTAAGAAATAGTTACAACTAAAGTAGACACTTTTTCTGTCTTGACATTTGTCTTTAAATTACAGACATGATGAACGTTTTAACTCTCGAAAATTGCGTAGCAGTGTTCCCAAAAAGATAGCACAAATTGCATTTGGATGAGGCGTTGTCTATTCAAGTACTATTCGAGAACCGCTGGAGAATTTCCACGGTTTTGTTCACGGGCAGCAGAACAAGCCGGATATTCTTCGTTTTTAATTTTAGACTTAAAACACTTGAACTATGTCAATAGTGTATGTAAGATACTCCAATTGACCTTATTGGCACGTTATTTCAGTCCATTTTCTTCAATAAGCTGTTGTTAAACGTGGAAACTTCCGCTGTTAAGGAAAAAGCCATTACTTTGTCTTCAGTCAAGGGGCAGTAAAAATGTTCAGATGCTCTGTATCGGGCCAGAAAAGACCAGCCCCCCGCCTATTGGTTCATCCAAATATTTGAACCATAAACTTTGTCGACGCTACCGCGCCTTTTTATTAAAAGGCTACAAAACGGTGCCCCCGAGAAATAACTTATTTCGTATCTCCGCCGTTGGCAGCTCTTTGAAATATTTAAGTACCTTGTTAAATTACAAGCAGTTTTTTGTTATGTTATCTACGAGCTGTGCGGAAACCGGTCCTAGCCTTGGGGTAGTCGATAACAAAAGCTGAGGCACTAGAAATGTAATTCCTTAGTTTGGTGTCAATCACTTCTTCCCTCTCAAAACAAAACCTCTTAATGCGAAATTATTGTTCTTAGTTACGTATGTAGCATAACAACCTATTTTTTATTCATGAATATAAAGAGGCATACGTTAAACCTTTTACACTTCTTTATCGTAAAAAAAGAGTGGTTTGACTACCTATATGTAGGATTTTCTTAATAGCAGGACACAAAACGTCATAACTGATGATAGTTCAGAAAGTTCTGTCATGACTGTAAATGGCATAGATTGAAAGATTCAGTCTTGTGCGGTCGCTCCGGCGCACTGCGACCTACGACCCTTTACTACTGAAAATTCAGTCATGTGCGGGCACTCCGGCGTAGGTCGTAGGTCGCAGTGCGCCGGAGCGCCCGCACACGACTGAATCTTTCGGTCTATAAGGGACTGGTCAGTTTTTTCGGCCGGGGGGGTGGATTCATAGGGGGGGGGTCACCCTGTTTTTACTTTGGTGATGGGGGGGGGGGGGGGTCACCATGTTTTTGAAATGCCCAATAGGGGGGGGGGGGGGTCAGTGTGCTTTTGAATTTTGACACAGTCTCATCATTGTCAGGAGAAGCCATTATTATATTTTTGGAAAATGTAACATGACCACTTGGTCATTTGAGCAATCGAAATTTAATGGGCCCTGCAAGTTCGAAAAGTTTACGTTCAGTGGTTTTAGAGTTCGAGGTCGATAAAATATGGCGGAAGAAAAAGAGGAAGAAGCAGGGCCTCTAAAACACAGCAAAGAAAGTCCCTAAAGCTTGTGCGGTTTAAACCAAGCGGGCCGCAAACATTTAATCAGAGGGCTCTCTATTTAACACGCCGAAATTAATAAAGTTTCAGAAATGCAAACATGTTTTCCAATGAGAACAGATTCCATATCGACGTAGACCTTCTGAATCATTGCTCTCTTCATGAAAATTTTAACGAAGCTGCAAATTGGTCGTTTCTTGTTGAACATAATCGTGCTGCAAATTGGTCGTTTCTTGTTGAACATAACCGTTTCTTTGTGTGCTCTACAAACATCTAGAGCTTTGTAATCTCTTTTGTTAGAGAATACTCGGAGAAGTCCACTCTAACAGGGCATACGATTGCCATGTTGCGTTAGTATAAGTCGTCTTTCAAGTTGGTTTGGTTCGGCCGTGTCCGTCTATCTTCGGTTTACTTCACAGGAAGATGTCTTGAAACAACGACGACGACGGAGCATTGCCATCGCTCTCTTGGTGTTTGGGTTTACGGCCGTTCTCGCTATCGCTACTATGGCAGGGATTGTTGGTAAGTAATTGGAAAAAACATACTGAAAGAAAAAATTCACACCATATATAGGTTGTGTTGTTGTGGCAAGCTGCTGTTTGTTAGCCAAAGTCTTTGTAACTATCCCCCGCATGAAAACTAAATATACGACTTCTCAGTTCCCGATATATGAGCAATAACATATGTGTTTGGTGCCAGAATTACTTTGCACGCAGGTTATTGCGGATATTTTGTGTCATTTTCCTGACTCAAAACGGATTAAGGCTACTACAGTATAAAATGCGGGGATGCTTTAGTATTCATTTTTGTATTTTGACGTACTTGCTTTAACAAGCAACATCGGATTTACCTCTTGAACGTCAATTACTTGTGAAATACGTTTGTAATATTTGTTCAAATATTATTGGTTTTGTAAACGTTTGACCAATTATTGACACATTAAAGAATAACATGCATGTTTGTAAATAGCAAAATTCAGGAATCTCACCGATTTCACTACCCCAAAATGTAAATGAACGCTGCAGTAAATGCACTTTGCTCAACATATTGTGATATCTCAGCTGGGTTCCTGATCTACGGAAGAGAAGACATGCGGCTTCATAAAATGCCATTGACGACAAAACGAGTTTCCCTGGGATAGCTGGTAAAACAGGGGTTTGTACGTTGTGATTATCTCTGAATTACGCCGAATGGTTGCTCGTGTATATTGTTAGGCCTAAGGACGACATCGATAGCATCCTGGCTCCAGGGAATATATACAGAGCTTACGCATAATCTTATATTACACGATCTGAACTAATTTAGGATAATTTGATCTTCAACTTTTCCAATTTCTCAAACGTGTTAGGTGCCATATAGGTAAATGTTACAAAGTACTCATAACTTAAAAAAACAAATGCAGATTAGTTTACATTTGAAGATTAAACCGACATTACTTCACTATCCAAATATCCTAAATTATTCTCATCGTGTTATATTAACAAAATTTATTTCATTGTAGCCTTCCGTTTTACGTAATGACGCAATCCCCACCTTGTTCATTAAGGTTCCCTTGGATCGTCTGGTTCGGCAAGTACTTCTGGATATAACCGAGGTCAACCGACAGAACAGTCTGTACCACAAACACCGGTAATCGGTCAAGGTATGTGTAAGAAACTGCAGTGAATTCAAGATGATGATTTGACTCTTGCTTGCAGATATATCCATAGACGATACAGCAAGACATTGAAACAACTCATTAACGTACAGGTTTCTTCCAGAGCCTCGAATATAACAGTGTCGGTTACCCAGACTGCTCAGCAGGGCTCTTTCCTGGCCGCCGCTAAAATAGGGGAGCCAGGGTTGCCAGCCCTGTGGATGTAATATAATAAATGAGTTCGGGAAATCAGTTTAGTAGCAACAAGGGCAAACTGGCTTCTAGAGTAATCTAAAAATGCAACACCCTAGCGTAGTTAGAACATTTTGAACAGCAACTCCCGAATGGACGCTAAAAAGTAAAAAAAAAAAGATACGTTGCTTGCAGCATGCGTCCCTTTACATTGGAACCAGCTTGCGTAAATTACGAGCTGAAGAAATAATTAAATGGCCGCCTTTCTTGATCACAAGAAGTAAATAATTCTGTCAATCTTGAAGATAATGTCTTGGGGATACAACCGTAAATTAAGTTGAAATATAAAGTTGTCATTGAGAGCAACGTTTTGGGTTTTTTTTATCTCTTCGTACATTCAAACATATATGACACTAATACATATTCATAACTTTGTCAATGACATCCCAAATACCGATGACCCAACAGAATTACAGTAGCGCAATTTGTCTGCATGGTATGCATACTAGTCGCGCTATTGGATGTGGCATTTGTATACTAATATACTTTTGCTTGTGTAGTTGATATAGATACATATATACACACATACACACATATACACACATATAAATATATCCACACTTACACACATACATACACACATACATACATACATACATACATACATACATACATACATACATACATACATACATACATACATACATACATACATACATACATGCATGCATGCATGCATGCATGCATGCATGCATGCATGCATGCAGACAGACAGACAGACAGACAGACAGACAGACATACATACATACATACATACATACATACATACATACATACATACATACATACATACATACATACATACAGACAGACAGACAGACAGACAGACAGACAGACAGACAGAAAGACAGAAAGACAGAAAGACATAAATACATACATACATACATACATACATACATACATACATACATACATACATACATACATACACATACATACATACATACATACATACATACATACATACATACATACATACATACATACATACATACATACAGACAGACAGAAAGACAGACAGACGCACGCACGCACGCAGATATATACACACATACACACACATACATACATACGATGTTTTCGAGCCCCATATAAACGCGCTATTAGAGTTAATTATGATAGATTTTTGATCACGTAGCGGACCGCATACTCGTAATTTGACTGTCATTGACCCAGAACTATTTTCAACTTGACAACTTCTGCATTTGATAAAAAGCGATCCATTTTCATGTTTAAAATAGAAATCTCCAGTTTCAGAATAGTATGCATAATCAATCAATAGACTGGATAACAGCGATTTGATGTATTAATGCGTTCGATTATACAAACTATATTTTTTCGCATTTTTGTCTAACGTGGAAATAAAGTATTCGATTGTCACTTGCAATTAAACCTTAATATTTTGAACGAATACCAATAGATAAATGTAATAACAACAGCTAAATGACTATGTACCTTTGCGGTAGAACACCACTCACCCTCCTGACATCGGGCAAATGTTCACCTGCCGTCGGGCACGTATTTCCTTCTTTTGTATACAATACATTACTTAATTTATACGTGGTGAGCAATTTTATTTATTTTTTATTCACAGCTCTCATTGAAGTAGTTGGCATTCAGCTATTTGGGGTCTTCAATGTAACCATGGGAACCGATCAGTTGTTATCATTCGGCCTTCAGCTTGACTTTGGAAGTGAAAGAACAACCTATTTAAGTTCGGTCGATGAGTTATTTGACGTACACATTTACTTTTCTGCCGATGCATCGGGGGAATCTCATTCCGTGAAAGTAATCGCTGGTCTTGCAGCGCCTCTCATGATCAACATCCAACATTCTCACATAACTGTCCAAGGACTGTTTGCGACGTATGATTTTCGCGGCCTTGGCTGCACAATGTTTCCATACGTATGTGTAGATATGTCGCTAATTGAGGGTACCTCTGTCATCACAGATTGCATCCCGGTAGAATTCTGTACACGTAAGTTACATTTAAGTTTCACGATATCAACTTCTAGCGGAGATCAACTCATTCTCGCGAGGTAACAAATAGGGAATTCTGGACAAAATTCAGGCACCGGACATATCATATAAACTGTCCGAATAATGTTTGATGTTTAAGCTTATTGTTGCTCACGTTTCTTCTCGTTAGTGTATCCGGGATTTGATGATTTGCTGAATAATGTTTTTTGTATATTCTCAAATATCTAATGAAAGTTGAACCGCATCTGTCCACGAATAATCGATACATTGAGTAATATCAGGCTTTAGCCTTTTGGCTTGGAAACTTACAAACATTCTCTTTCTTTGTAGACCAAGTTCAAGGCATGTATATAGATGTAAGTGCTAGCAGTGGTAGCACGTTGGATGTGGCAACTGGATCAACGAAGTTATTTACCCTTGATCTTGCGGTAGTTACTGGACCAGATACAGCCTCTTTCACTGGTGAACCTGAACAAGTATTCGGAATGATTCTGCATCTGAAACCATCTGAGAACGGCCCGGAAGTTCTGACATTGACCATAACAACCATGGTAACACAAGATGTGCTGGTGTCCCCGAATGCAACAGTAGCAGTTTATGGAGTGACCTTTTCAGAAGCAGACTTAGTTAACTTGTCATGTGACAACATCACCATCGCCTGTATTGATTTATTCCCTGCTGATAACTCAATACCGCCATGGAAGTGGTCTGAGGGTGCCTTTCTTTCAGGCTGTGTTTCACTGCTTCAATCATGTATCGGTAGTGTATCGCGGTCCTTCTCTCATTCCACAATGGGCAGTTAACTTGCTGATGTCAAGAAACATTAAACACAGATATGTTTTGCATAAAAACGTACTATTGAACAAAATTTGGAGAGGAAGAGAAATCTGTCAGCATCATAGCTGCACAGTCAGCAACATACGCACAATAGTATTATTGTCCGAAAGTGGAACAGCACGCGGCATCATTACCAGCAATGCCCCCAAATTTACTATGATTTCAGCATGTTATTACCCTCCCCCTTACTGGAAAACTCCCTAACTGATGCTCTCTATCACAAAAACCTCACTGTCTTTGCTCGCTCATCTTACGTATTGCCTACTATCCTGTCATAATATAAAATAAGGGCAGGGGTGCAGCTACGTAGTAATACGGCGACAACAGGTGTACGGTGGAACTTGACCAGGTTTATTGACTGTGGTGCCGTGCGGGAACGGCCTATCTCGGCCGACCCTAGGCCTCCGTGAGAGATGGGGCTCAGTGTAAAACAGAATCTCCAGTGAATACCCCATAATCACGAAAGCAACCTCAATTTACACATTTACAGTTCTTTGTCGGCTCAATCGTCTTAGAAAGTACAATAAATATAACTTTGAGTTCTACCGACTTTTGAAAAGAAACAATGTACAAGTTATCAGTTTGCCCACACAACAATATTGTTTAAGATCCAAGCCGTGAAAGTATGAAAAGCACCCTACCAGCATCTTTCTATTGTCCAATTTTGTACAAAAGGGAATCTATGAATAATCATGAGAATTCATATGATACAGGTTCCTGAACGGCGGCGCCATTTAATTAGAACAAAAAATTGTGAAAATGCATCTTCGCGCCAATTTTGAAAGATATGCGGGACACAATCTCACGCCCATGCGATTTTTAAGAAGGTAAATTTACAGCAAATGAGAAAATTATAGAAATATGACAATCCCCTCGGGAATGCCTACAAACAAGCAAATTCTACTCCTTATTTATAAGCTAAGGACTTTTTGAAGTCATCTTTTAAGACAAAGGACACACCGTTAGTGATAAATAATTGTCACCACCAAACTGTTCCTGGTTGCATGACGTTGTGTTCAAAATTCATACATGTATGAAATACTATCGGCGATGATGTTTTATTACAAATTATACATCAAATTTACGACTTTTTAAACTTAACGTTCGTTTTTTAAAGTTTAAGAAGGCTACGGCACCAAACTTATCAATTTACTGGCCGTCACCAGAAACTATCAATGGTAATTAGAAACTGGTAAGAAAAAAATTATTGATGGTTTTCTTCTCTTTTCATGCTCATATTCCATTAGTTCAAGTCAATCCCGTTCAAAATCCACTGACAATTAATGGCAGCGTCGATGTCGTCATGGGAGTTCCAAACGATGTAACCATGTCACTCATCATCGAAATTGCAAGTAATCAAACAGGAGTTAAGTCTGGTCAAGCAAATAATCTGCTGAAGATTGAGGTTTACGTGTCCGGCTCTGAGAATGGGGTGGATTCAAAAGGAGAAACATCTGAAGCCAATGTCACATCTGAAGCAGTGACGTTTCAGAAAAGCGAGATTCTTCAGATCGTGACGACGGCGAATCTGGATCTCTCTCCTGGAAACTGTGCAAGCTCTCCTTACCTCTGTGTCAAATTGTCACCAGTGGCAAACTCTGGCTGGTTTTGGTACGGTCAGAGTGAGTATATTGGTCCTAAGTGTATAACTCACACATCTTGCAGAAGTAAGTGTTTTCTATGTTAATGATTGTCTATCGTGTAAGATGGCCTGGTTCTTATTGTCATCCAAGTAACACCTTACGGACTGTCAGTCAGTTTTTGTCTCCCTTTTCACGGTTAACGTTTGTGGCAATGATGATATGGGTAATATGGGTAATATGTTTCATCCATGCGTTATGATTACATAACAATTGTAGAAATATTTATGACGAAGATCACTATGTTAATGATTATGTTTGTAAGTATTACCATGATAATGGTGATGATATAGTAATGATAATAATGATGATGTTGGGGCTGCTGCTGATAATGATGATGATGATGATGATGATGATGATAATGATGATAATGATGATGATTAATAAGACGACATTGATAATGATTACATGAAGCACTACTTACAGTAGAGATATTTCCAATTATCGCAAGGGTTTATTTTTTCAGACACCGTGAAGTATGTGTTGATCCTAGAATACATGACATGGCCAAGTGCTCTTCAATACTGTCAGGATCTGGGGAAAACACTAGTGCGATTTGACGACGAAGAACGGCTGTTATACTATTTTTATTACAAACTCAAGATGACAAAAAACAACAGTTTGTAACAATTACATAATTTGCTTAATTTGAACATACCTGCACTAGGTCAACCTTCACAAGGCAACTTACTTAAACGAGGTAGATTCATTTGTAGATTGATATTCTAGCCATGGCTAAATTCCTGTGAAGTTGCTCGCGTGCAATGACGAATAAACTTGGTGAATGCGTACAAGGATGTACGCACTCAAGAACGTCTATGCGAATTTGTTGTTCTCGTTTCACATTTATTTCAATTAGATTTCTGGACATTTTATACCACAATTTACATGAATAATGATTATCATACGATTGATCATAACCAAATTTATTATATGCCTTCAGTTTTCATGCCTGAATGGATTGATGTAAACGATAGAAATTCCGAAGGACAGCATCTACACTCTGATGGATCAACGCCACCTGTCATGAACTGGGCACCTGGTGATCCTTATGATGCTCGTAGTGGTAATGAAGACTGTGTTCAATTAACGTGAGTGTCATTACATTTCCTTTACTATTGAAGTCAACCAACATTGCTCTCGGATGTAGAATATATATCAGAAAATGGATTTGATGTGCGTCGGTGATAATGGCCCAAAACGTACCTTTTACGACTTGCAATTTTAAATTGGATTTTTGGTCGTGTTAGATTTAATGTTTTAATCTCAAAACTTTCCATTTTATGGACTTGTAAGCTTTTACACTTTTGAATTTTTTAAAAGTGTATCTTAAGCGTCTATGCGCACTGTTTTATGTGGATTTAGACGCTACAGGAAAATTATTATTATTATTATTATTATTATTATTATTATTATTATTATTATTATTAAAGGCAAAACATTGGAAATTTTGTGTAATGAAAAATGTTGGTCTTGAGTGATGTAGCAGGAGTTAACCTAAGGATTTAATTTTATCGAGCTTACAATTTGTATTTCAAATAAAGCAAACATTGGTAAAAAATCGCAGTGATTGAAGAAGAGAAGAGTTATCATTCCTATCATCTGATTGGTTTGGTATTTCTTGTTTAGATTCATTAGTGGCATGTGGAACGACATCATGTGTGATAACCAATTACGATTCGCTTGTCAGGAAATAAGTGAGTAAATCCATTAAAAACATTTACTGGTAAAACGTCGAAAGGGGGGTAGCTCCTTTGCTGTGATTATCAGGAGACCACAAAGAGATTAATCTCTTATATACGACAGGCGTGCACAACAAAAATGTCTCAGAGGTGAAAACGTTCATCACTGGTGTTATCCGCAATATTATAGCCCGCGACATTGAGCAAACACATGTAATGTTGAAGTCAACAAAAATCTGCAGACTGATTTCTTTAAATCTAATAAACATAAGGTGAATGCTTGTCAAAGGTCCTATTTTAAAATTACTAAAACAAGCTAGAATGTCTACATAGTTCTGGTTTGATCGTGAAATACTTAATATTTAATATTCCAAAGTATATATTCAAAGGCAATCTGGCAATATAATCTTTGATGAAACAGAAAAGATGGACATAACGTTGGAATGTACCATTTTGATAACGGACATGGAAAGCGAATAGAATAGAAAGCGAGACGTCCCATTATGGGAACCGGAGTTCCATGTATCTAACAGCAAGCTCTGTGTGTGACAGGTATATGTTGACCCTTAGCCTTGCAGTCGGCCGAGAGCGTTCATTTGCTGTGAATTTCGCTGTCCCATGCATACTGTAAATCATACCCCCTGAGCATGGAAATAGTCAAGCTATAAGATCAAAGCGCAAATTTCCATATTGAATAAATGTCTCGAGATTACCTTTATCAAGGATAGACCAACATATACAATCTTCAAGGTGGGGCAGATGCCCCAAAGGAGTTATGCAGGTTACCCTAATCCTCGCTAAGCTTTGTTCTCTTCCTACCCGATTTGGTCAGGCTATGGCTCTATATATACTTTGTGAAGTTTGACAAATCGTCGAGGTCTGAATGAAAAAAACCCGTCTGTAATTGCATGCCTGCCTTTCACGGTCACTATTCGGCAGCACTATTCATTGTGAACAATGGAGTCCACGTTCTGTACTTATTATATAATCATGCCCTGTCCGTCGCATTTGATTGGTCGAGCTGAGCCACGTGACTGACCACAAATACACAGTAATGGTTTGTTTACATGCCCGTGAATATGAATAATAAGATTAACAACTCAAAGTATCGTAACTTTACAGCTGAAACGTTAATCATAATCAATCACAAAACAAAATGGAGCACTTGTAGGTCAAGTTGAGATACTTTTTTCTGAAAACATCTCAGGATTAGCTAATTTTTTACAGCGCGCGTGACTGTGTTACATCACCGTCCCTCCACCCACAGGAGGGACAGTGGTTGCGTATTGCTCAGTTTCTGGCGCCAAGTTGTCGTTCGCTCCTGAAATTTTTGGAATTTTTGACGGTTTTCTTGGGTATGTTGATAATATAATACCAATAACAGATTCCGCCCTGACCATTAAAGGTAAACAGTCACCTGTAATCTAAATATGCCCATATATCGTCAAAAGGGCGTTCCTTTGTATTCAAAATGCCCATGTTAGGCTCTGTTTTTAAAAAGCGGCCATCCGCTTAAAATCTGAGATTGGTTAGATTTTCTCTTTCCATGGTAACTGTGGCAAAATTGGAATAGGTGACAGTATACCTTTAAAGTTTATTTGTGGGCGCGGGCTCGAGGAAAGCCAATTAACGGGCTCAGCTCGCCCGGTAATTTTTGGCTTTCCTCTCGCCCTAGTTTGCCCACAAATAAACGTTGGTCAGCGCGTCGCCAGTTATTATTATATTAGCGATAAAAGAACACCAATTGATGGTACCAGTTCACACAAGTATGAACCAGCGATAAGAAGTTCATATATGAAGTAATCGGGTCAAAACTTAGTGGCATACTGTCGTTGGGTGTGATTTATTGCTATTTAAATAATAACATATGAGAGCGAGGGCAATATCACGATTTATTGCCTGCCCAAGGGATGGTGGTCATGATCGAAATATTGATGATGCTCGAGCCGTAGGCGAGGGCACAGGCGTACGGAACGTTTCGTAGATCGTCGTCGGATGGGAAGTGACTGACACTGAGAGGCCGAAGGCCGAACCTCGAAAAAAAGAGTGGTTCAATAGCCGGCTAAGTTGTTACATTTTTCTGACTGAGACCGCTCCACACGTTGTAGAGTTCGTGAAGCACTCACTCACGCATGCTCACTATCACACATTGCACATACAAACTTTATCGAGGCAAAGAAACGAATTTCATCACTTTAACTGGGCGAACGATAACCTCGGGGACAATTCTGTCCCCCAGGATAGAAAATACGGCTTGTTTTCAATCGGGTTCGAACCCACAACATACGGCATCAGTCGCAAGTGCGAGTACTCGCCGGACAGTTTATTATCGCCCATAACTGGCAGATTTGAAAGAAATGCTGTAACCAGAGTAAAGATTTGAAAGTTTGAAGGTATTTCCGACCGGTCGATGTAATTTTTTTGAGGTAGATGCTTTATTTCGTTTGTTTTCGGGCCACCGGTCGATTGTGCCGCGTCATACCTTGTAATGTTATACAGTACCTGAGGTTCGGCCTTCGGCCTCACAGTGTCAGTCACTTCCCATCCGACCACGATCTACGAAACGTTGCATACACCTGTGGGCGAGGGCATCATCAGTATATCGATCATGACCACCAGCCCGAGGGCAGGCAAAAAATCGTGATATTGCCCTAGCTCTCACGTGTTATTATTTTTATTACACCGAACAAGCAAACATGCAAAGACACAAAAACACAAAGACTTCTTCGAGTACAGTTCACTTGTCAGTGCCGAGTCCAGGGTTGCCGCTGAAAGTTTGCCGATCTCCTCGGTGGCGTATCCAAATTTGTTGCTTGCATAGTCGCTGAACACAGAAATTGCATTCCTTGTTGCCATTTTCGTTCGTTTGCTGTTTACTTGCATCAAAATATCGTCTAACTGTGCCGGTGACAGCTCTGCATGACGTTTCGCAGCGAGTAAAATGACGTCATCCATGCAATATCGAATGCAGAGGGCATCATCAAGTTCGCAGAGGGAATCATCACGTTCGCAGAGGGCATCATCACGTTCTTTTCCCGGGTTCTTTTACATGTCACGTGAGTCGTGTTTAACCAATGGTAGTGCACGCTGAATGAGTGAGGTGTAATAATATTTAATAACAATGTATTGAAATTCTGGTATGGAACGTCAAACAAGGATTTTGGCTGTTGACGAGAGCTTGCACACGTACCTTTTATGCTGTACAGCGAATATACCATGGGTCTTTGCACGTCTTACCAAATCAGATCGTTGTATTTACGCCAAAAATATACTGGTATGATATAATATTGTACAGCTGATACTAAATACTGATGTAATAGGTCAAAAACAGGATGTCAGTGTTGAACTGATCATGCACAAGAGGGATACGATTTCATTTAATATATCCGTCTGCTAAGTCAACTTTTGTCCCTTATAAAATGTACCCTAGTCAATTTGTTTTTTCAAATTTTTGCAAAAATTTTGGTGAAAACCTGCAGCCAATGCCAAAATGATAAAAAAATTACAGAAAAATTCACAAAAATTGTTAACATGTTGCACTAAAATTTTGGTGGGAAAAATTACAGCTCTCAAAGGGTTAAGAGTAATACACATGTGAAATCTCGACCGTATTATACACACAAACTAATAACCAGATGTTGCTGATTATGTTACTAGCGAGCTGTGCACCCGACTTCGTCTGTGCAAACAAGAGATGCATTCCGGCTAGATGGGAATGTGATGGCATCTCAGACTGTACTGATGGCAGTGATGAAGCAGATTGTAAGTGTGGTGATTTTTCTGGCTCATAGGTCACGCTATAAAGTAACTAACGAATATTCAGTTTCAGATTCATTTCAGTACCATTCTGTGCTTTAACTCAATCGTGCATACTAAAACTAATAATTCAAGGGTATAGATGTCGTAATGGCAAGAGAAATAAACGCCACAAACTGACACGTGGTACTTCAAATGAAATTGAAACATCTTATGGGAACTAGTGACGGGAAGAAGTGAATAGAAGGATCTCAAATAAAACAATCGATGAATTGCGAAGGTGCGTTTTGTTATGCATGCATTTTGATGGTGCAAGTAAGGCGAAATAATTGATTGGCATACGATATTACCTATACTTTAAATATGACACAGTATGATTGGACCTGTCTCTTTGATCCTGCATGTATATGGTGTTATGTAAGTCATTTCCCCCAACACTCATCATGAGCTTAGTTAAAGGGCCATTATTTGTAACTTTTGACCATTTTTTACCTCGGAAAATTCCATGTTGGAGGCTCATATTTGTTGCAAAATGTTGTTTGACGAAGAAACAAACATGATTAGTGATGTTATAGCCACATAAAACTGCTAATTTTTGTTCAAACGTGTTGCCCTTCCGAGCTCGTTTGTTGACGTCTGGCATGCTCAGCGTGCTGGGGAGAACGCAGATATGGTGACGCCGCGATCACGCCAGATGTACAAGTTCACGTTTATTGCAGGATCAAAACAACATTGCGTCGTGGATTGCCAGACATCTGGCTACGCAACGTGCTCGGACAATAGACTACGACGTAAGTGCCGGGCATAAGTAATGAATATTTATTTTGAAATTGCTGTAAATGGCTCGCGCAGGTGCAGAAGAATGCCTACGTTGCAATCCGCGTGTCAACAGAGTTTGTATTTCTGTCCGGACAAAAATTGAAATTTTCGTTGTAAAATCACATGTTATTTAGTTGTAGGGCACGTAATGTTTCCGAATAATATGCGATTCTCTGTTATTTGAGAGGCTATTCAACATGAGCCAGTGATCATTTCAATCAAAACTAACGGAAAAATTGCAAGAAGATACAGCTAATGGAACTTTAATTAGTCTAGAATATTCTCAAGGTCACTGCCCTTAATAACCTCAGAACCTTGAATTCAATTAGTCATGTTTTGAATGTTCTGGAAATTTAGTTGTGTAAGAGAGATAATTTTAGAACAATAATTAGCATGTCAATAAAAGTTCTAGATTGTTCTTATATGCTCTTATGTAAGCACATGAGTATAAATAGGGATGTGCACAGCTTCCAGTGAGACTTTTGGGATTGTGTTACTTCAAGTCTTTGGAAACTCCAGCAGTATTAATTTTCAAGACTTTTCAAGACCTTCACTGCCAACGCTATATTTTTACTGCGGTCTTTGTGCAACTTCAAGCCTGCAAGCCAAAGGGCTGTTCATTCATCCGACTGACTATAACAACTCTGAGACTGGAGCTTTGCCGTCTCAGCTGAGATAAGTAGTCTGTACACTTTTACAGTTTGTATTCTATCCCTGACTTATCAATTAGTTTATTTTCGTAATAAATTTCGTTTTACACGGAAACTGCTGAGTTCACCGTTTTGTTCGTTTTCTACACGTAACAAAATTTGGGGCTCATCCGGGAGACGAACATTTTGAGCCGTTTGACAATATTTTGCCTGCCCTTTTCAAAACTACTGTATACTGTGAACTCAGCGAAATTCAATCATTGCAGAATTCAAGCCAGACGAATTTATGGTTAACCTTGATCAGGACACATTTGATTTCCTCAGAAAAGACAACCTCATAGCACCGGCCAATTTCCTTAAAGTAGATGTCAAAAGATCCATGCGCAAGAGGGAAATATATTTTATTATTGCAAAACATTTAGATAATTTAAGCCAATTGAGGAACCCACCTTGAAAGATTGTGAGCCCGAGTCTACTTTTGAACTAAGACAACTAGAAATACAGGCAGATTTGGAACTTAAGAAAATGGAATTACAAATAAAAGAAAGGGAAAGGCAGGAAAGATTAGAAATGGAAGAAAGACAGAACGAAAAGGAATTAAGATTTGAAGAACAGCGACTACAGGTAGAAATGAAACGTTTGGAGCTTGGACAGTCAGGAAAATTCTTCCCTTCAGACAATTTTGACATCACTAAGCATTTCAGGTTAGTTCCCCCTTTCAAAGAAAAGGATGTTGATAAATATTTCCTTTATTTTGAGAAAATTGCTCAGAATCTGAATTGGCCTAAGAAGTCATGGTCTATGCTTTTGCAAAGTGCTTTGTTAGGTAAAGCCAGAGAAATTTACATTCAGTTGTCAGTAAAGCAGGCTTAAAATTATGAATGAACTGTGAAGGAACTAATTCTCAAAGGCTATGAGTTGGTGCCTGAAGCTGACCGTCAGAAATTTAGGGATTGTGAGAAGGTGAAGGATCAAACTTTGCTCGAACAAAAGAACAACTGTTTGATCGTGGTGTTCTTCTGAAAAGGTCAGTCAGAATTATGAAAAATTATGACATCTTGTTTTAATTGAGGAGTTTAAAAGGTGCATCCGGAGTGACACCAAGACATTTATCAATGAACAAAAGGCAGATACATTGGAGGTTGCTGCACGTTTGGCGGATGATTATGCATTGACCCACAAATCTTCCTTTCTCAGCAAACCATCCCAGTCCTTTTCATACAGAATCAATGCAGGAAAATTTAACTCCTCCTTTTCATCCGAGAAATTTCTCAAAGGAGAGTAGGAAATCAAATGACAACAGTTCACAAAATCCAAGTAACACTTCCACATCATCAGATCCCAAGTCTCAATCTCCTTCTGGCAAACAGTTTGGTATACTTTCTTGTAGTTATTGTAAGAAGGACGGCCATTTAATGTCAGAGTGTTTCAAATTGAAAAGAAAGCATGAAGTTCAAAGTGGTCAAAGTGGATCTAGGCCCACCGGCTTTATTTCTCCATCAACTCAGTTAGGGTCTAATAATGTGTGTAACACGTTTTCTGAGGTTAAACCCCTCTTATTCCCAATTTATGAGGTCAAGGTCAATTCTTCTCAAGATAGCATTTTGAATATTTTTGAACCATTTATTCATGATGGTTTTATATCACTTTCTAGTGACTTTTCTTACGCTACCCCTGTCAAAATTTTAAAAGATACCGGGACTTCCCAGTCTCTTTTGCTGGCAGATACCCTGCCATTTTCTGAAAAGACGATTTCAGGTTATAAATTTCTTATTAAGGGGTAGATTGTAATGACTACATTCCTGTTCCTCTCCATAATGTCTATTTGTCTTCGGACTTTGTTTCTGGACCTGTGGCTTTAGGTATTAGGCTTTTTTTGCCTTTTGAAGGGATTTACCTCATCCTTGGAAACGACCTTGCTGGGGACAAGGTAATTACTAATCCACTTGTGACTGATAATCCTAGTTTAGATCAGAATCCAGAGCCAATAGAGGAAGAATTTCCGGTTCTTTTCCCTTAGTGTGATATCACTCGAGCTATGTCAAAAAAACTTCTGAGAATCAAAATATTCTCAAAAATGATGTCACAGATGTTGACTTACATGACACCTTTCTTAGTCAGATGTTTTTACACGGATCATTCTGTTATCCCTCGTGGATTTGAAACTTCCAGTAAAACTTCTGCTGACCTATGTCAGACATTTTCTAGATCAAATTTTATTGCAGCACAACACAAAGACCCAGATATTTAGTGTTTGTTTGACAAGGTAGATGATGGAGGTGAAACTTCAGATAGCTCTGTTTCCTATTATACAAAATCTGGTATTCTCATGCGTATATGGAGAACTCCAGATGTCTTGGTTGATGATGATTGGGCTATAAAACATCAAATTGTGGTTCCAAAGTCTTATCGTGCTGAAATATTGCGCCTGCCCATGAAACCCGCTGGGCTGGTCATTTAGGAGTCAGCGCAACATCATAAAATTCTCAGTCACTTTTATTGGCCTAATCTCAGGAAGGATGTAGCACATATCTGTAAAACTTGTCACACATGTCAAATGGTAGGAAAGCCAAATCAGACCATTCTAAAGGCCCCTTTACAGCCAATTCCTGCATTTCAAGAACCATTTAGTAGGATTCTAATAGACTGTGTTGGGCCCCTACCAAAAACAAGATCTGGAAATGAGTACATGTTGACAATAATGTGTACATCAACTCGGTTCCCAGAAGCCATACCACTGTGAAATATAAAGACAAAGACTATAGTGAGAGCTTTAGTCAAATTTTTCACTTTATTTGGCCTCCCTAAATGTGTCCAGTTCGATCAAGGCTCCAACTTTATGTCTGGAATTTTTCAACAAGTAATGGATCAGCTAGGCATTAAACAGTATAGGTCATCCACGTATCATCCAGAAAGTCATGGTGCTCTTGAGCGATTTCATCAAACTTTGAAAAATATGATTAGGACCTACTGTTTTGACACAGAGAAGCAGTGGGATGAAGGAATTCATTTTCTGCTCTTTGCTGTTAGAGAATCAACTCAAGAGTCTCTTGGTTTTAGCCCATTTGAGCTTGTATTTGGACACACAGTCCATGGCCCGCTTAAGCTCCTTAAAGAGAAATTTCTATCAGACGATAATGATTGTCTGAATATTTTACAATATGTGTCAGATTTTCGTACAAAACTCTCTAATGCATGTGAATTAGCCAGAGAAAACCTTGAGTAATCTCAGCAGTCCATGAAAATCAAATATGATAAAAACACCTCAAAACGGAAGTTTGAACCAGGTCAAAAGGTTCTTGTTCTACTTCCGGTTCCTGGAAAACCACTCGATGCTCGTTACTTTGGGCCATATCTAATCGATAAGAAATTGAGTGATTTAAATTACATCGTAATAACACCTGACAGGCGAAAACAAAAACAGCTATGTCACATAAATATGCTTAAGCCACATTTGGATAGGGATAATCGTACTATAACACAGTCTGTCAGTGCAGTCAGTTCAAAAAATTATGAAGATAGCGATACTGAAACTGACTTGAGTGAAAATACTCTAAATTCAATGCCGAGCTAGGTCAGAAATTCTGGAGAATCTGGACTCTACAAAGTTGGTACACCTCCAGCCGTCACAACAACAACAGGTGAAAGAACTGCTCCACGAATATAAACACCTGTTGCAAGATGTTCCAACAAGGACAAACGTCATCTATCACGACGTTGATATTGGAGACAGTAAACCTGTAAAACAACATCCATACAGACTGAATCCAACGAAAGCGAAATATCTCCAGGAAGAAGTCAAATACCTGCTGGACAATGACTTTATTGAACCCAGTAAAAGTAACTGGAATTCGCCGTGCATACTTGTGCCAAAGTCAGATCACAGTTATCGTACGTGGACGGACTACAGGAAAGTGAACACTTTAACAAAGACAGACACTTTCACAATCCCGAGGATTGATGATGCATCGACCGAGTGAGAAAAGCCAAGTATGTGACGAAATTTGACCTAGTGAAGGGATTTTGGCAAGTTCTTCTGACGGATCATGCTCGTGAAATATCCGCCTTTATTACACCAGACGGCTTGTTCCAGTACAAGGTGATGCCATTCGGAATGAAGAACTCTCCGGCAACGTTCCAACGGATGATCAACGACGTCATATCCGGATTAGACAAATGTGAAGCTTACGTCGACGACGTCGTCTTGTATAGTGACACCTGGGAGGAACACATCAAATTCATGCGGAAGTTCTATGAGAGATTGAGCAAATCAATGTTGACTGTCAACCTTGCCAAATCTGAGTTTGGTTGAGCGAGGGTGAAGTACCTTGGACATACTGTAGGATAGGGTTAGGTTAAACCTGTTGGTGCCAAAATCAGTGCCATTTCAAATTTTTCCATACTAAATTGCAAGAAACAACTGATGCGCTTTCTCGGTATGGCTGGTTACTACAGAAAATTCTGTCAAAATTTCTCTACAATTACTGAGCCTTTGACTAACTTACTTAAAAAAAGTAAAGTTTGTTTGGTCAGAGCAATGCCAACAGGCATTTGATACACTTAAAGCCATACTTCAAAGTGCTCCTGTCTTGTCTGCACCAGATTTCAGTATGCCATTCAAATTAGCTGAAGATGCTAGTGATACGGCTGCTGGTGCTGTTTTTTTATTGCAAGAGGATAGTCATGGGATAGATCATCCTATTTGCTACTTTTCACGCAAATTTAACAAATCCCAGACAAACTACTCTACAATTGAATAAGAGTGTTTATCTTTGATATTAACTTTACAGCATTTTGAAGTTTATGTTCTTCAAATCAGCCAATAGTGGTTTATATTGATCACAAATCTTTTCCTTTTTCTGCAAAAATTGAGGGTTAAAAATCAGAGATTGTTAAGATGGAGTTTAATGTTACAGGAGTTTTATCTTGATATTAGACATATCAAAGGCAGAGACAATTTAATTGCAGACTGTCTCTCTCGTACTTAGAGTTTATTGTTGTTCACACTTTTAAGATAACATTTGTAAAAGAAAGATTTTATTTCAAAAATTGTCTTTTTTGAAGAGGGGGTGTGTTATGTAGGTCATTTCCCCCAATACACATCATGACCTGAGTTAATTAGTCTAGAACATTCTCAAGGTCACTGCCCTTAATGACCTCAGAACCTTGAATTCAATTAGTCATGTTTTGAATGTTCTGGAAATTTAGTTAGTTGTGTAAGAGAGATAATTTTAGAACAATAATTAGCATGTAAATAAAAGTTCTAGATTGTTCTTATATGCTCTTATGTAAGCACATGAGTATAAATAGGGATGTGCACAGCTTCCAGTGAGACTTTTGGGATTGTGTCTCTTGCGTGTTACTTCAAGTCTTTGGAAACTCCAGCAGTATTAATTTTCAAGATTTTTCAAGACCTTCACTGCCAACGCTGTATTTTTACTGCGGTCTTTGTGCAACTTCAAGCATGCAAAGTCCAAAGGACTGTTCATTCATCCGAATGACTGACTGGAGCTTTGCAGTCCCAGCTGAGTTAAGTAGTCTGTATACTTTTACAGTTTGTATTCTATCCCTGACTTAGCAATAAGTTTTATTTTCGTAATAAATTTCGTTTTACACGGAAACTGCTGAGTTCACCGTTTTGTTCGTTTTCTACACGTAACAATGTTTTTTCTAAAAGGTTAATGAGGGGCGGTAACAGAAGAAATAACACACTTCTGCACTCAAACTAACAAATTATCAGTATAAAGTGATCTCATTTATGGTCAATGATGACTTCATCTTGAAAGGTTTGGCACTGGTGCATTGTCGTTAGATTTACAACTAAAACACACAATTCAATCATTAAAGAAAATTTTATTCTGTTAACATTCATTTTTTGGAATACTCAAAATAAGAAAATTTCATTCGAACTTTAAGCAAAGTGGATAGGCTCGTTCGACAGAACCGGGTCCGTGAGAGAATACGAGTTGATATATCACGACTAGATCACATGTGACATTCTGAACGAAACGTTCATGATGTCTTTCCAAACTGTGGCGCGTGGGCTTTCATTCCGTCATCAAATTTACCGCAAAGGCAAGACATGTTAAGCTTTTTTTGCAATTTCTAGGTCCCTGCTTAGCGGGCTTTCAGTGTCAGTCTGGTGACTGTATCTCGATATCATCACGATGTAACACTCAGGATGACTGCCCAGGTGGAGATGATGAAGAATCTTGTCTTTGTGAGTTATTCAGAAACTAAATATTCACATGCTACTTCAAAAGAATCGTGCTCAAATGATCTTCTGCCCATGTACATGCACTAGCTATGGTAGCGTGTCATTTGCTAAAAGATCATATTGATCGAAAAATGAAATTTGATATATTATTTGTTTACTTCCAAAAATGGGACACAAGGGCTAACTCTTATTTTGCGGTCTCTTCGTCTCTCGTATCATTGAAGAGATCTACTGTAGGAATTCTAAGAACATAAATATGCAGAATAACTATTGACGAAATACTATTCTCTTTATACAAGACGTGTAAATGTGATGAATATGCAGGTGGATTGACGAAATAATATCATGTTTACATGGATGTTTGTTTTAAATTTTCGTGTGAAGAAAAAGTTACTGGAATCTTTAATAGTCAACATTTTTGAAAACATCAATGGTACTTATCATTATCCGTTCTTCTGTATTTCTACATTATCGACTCTGAATTTTTTTCCTAGTATTTCCTCTCAACGAGTGTTTCCCAACCTTTCGTTGCTCGGATGGACATTGCCTTCATCCGTCACATGTATGTGATCGAGAAATTGACTGCGATGGCGGCTTAGACGAGGAGTTCTGTAAGTGTTAACCTTCAATGTGATCATACACAAATTTGGTATATTAACCCTCCATTATTATGAATCCATTTAAGAATGAGGGTGTGGAAACTTCCCTCTTCTTGTCTAGATTATATGCGTTAAATGTTCTACAGAATGAAATGTGTGAATGATGGTATTCTAAAGATTTAGTAATCGTCCAATAAAACAGTCTCACTCAGTGTGATTGTATCTGCATTTGTATTATAGAAACTTATTGAGACTGTTTTATTTTTCTCAATAGCCATCATGCCACGGGTACTTTTGAATGGGCGCACTCATTTTTATATGTCACCAGCTCAAGCAAATTTACAAAAAAGCAGGGATCATATAAATATCATTATAGTCATTGAAAGTTTTACACATTACGCCCATAGGCATGGCTTTGGACGATGTGTTATATCGGACTTCTCCTCTTACTTTTATGAACATAATACTAAGTGTACCCAATGAATGAGGTTGTAAACTGCACGATTAAATTATTAAACTGTCATTGAGTCGACATATTCAAATGAATTAGAATCAATATGCATACCACGATGCATGTCACAATTTCTTTCATTTCGTAGAAATCAACTGTAATTCTTTATTTCTGCCACTTTTTTCACTACAGCTATGATAAGGCATTTGACTCTAACATACCGATATAATTGTATTTAGTTAATTGAGAATAATTTCAATAAAATTTCATTAAAATTAAAAAACGGTGATAAACAAAATATATTTCTATGTTCTTACATTTCACTTGGATAGACTGACCAATACATCATCGTTGTTGTTTCACTGACGTAAGACACATTTTAGACATCTTAGATTTAGGTAGTATACAGTACGCGACTCAAAAGTCAACTATTCTCTTTCAAAGCAGGATGAAAATCAGTTGTCACTGTGCAAAGTTAGTAAATTACCTAACATAAAATATATTTGAAATTAAAAATGGCCACCACCCCTGTTTTAACTCTTTGGGTAAAAATGTTTGATTTCCGAAAAGCTAAGAAGGTGAATTTTTCTTGATCCAAGAGCTTTAAATGAAGCCCACAGGTGGAAGACCAGAAGCAAATTGTACAAATTTGAGTAAAATCTATGTATTACAAAAATACCGTCAAGGACACTATGTGCTCACATTCGGTTTGAATTGGTCCATTCAAGAAATATTTAAACCAGGAAAAACAAGAATGACAAAAGCAAATAAGGGGAGAACCATTTGATTTCGGGGGGGATTATAGAGGATTGTGAGGGAAAAAACTGGTTTCCAGGTGCAATAGAAGAAAAAAAAATGATCCTGTCATGGCCTGAGAAAAAAAATTGTCATAACAGACAGAAGTGAAAAAAAATTGTCACAATGCACCAGAATTGAGCAAAATTTGGAAACCTTATTCTCATGTATTCTTTGCTGGCGCGCCGCCAAAGGCGGCGCAAATGTTTTTACAACAAGCAATTCTTATGTTTTTTCCCAGCACTTATGATATAAACATGCACTACATAGGTCTATTTTACACCTCAGTGCACTTAATGTTTTCCTCCCCTTTTCTGACCAAAGAAATCATACTTTATTTTGCACCCCCATCTTGTGCTCTCCCCCTTGAGTCTTCTTACAGTTTTAATGTTAAAAGACAAATTGAAAATACCTCTCAGATTGCACTACACTGCACCGTGGCGCACATCAATTTCCCAAAATTTTCACAGGATCCAGGACACAGGCGTACGGAATGTTTCCTAGATCGTCGTCGGATGGGAAGTGACGGACACTGCATGCACCGTGAGGCCGAAGGCCGAACCTCGGTACTGTATAACAATACCAAGGTATGACGCGGAAAAATCGACCGGTGGCCGGAAACAAACGAAATAAAGCATCTACCTCAAAAAAATTACATCGACCGGTCGGAAATACCTTCAAACTTTCAAATCTTTACTCTGGTTACAGCATTTCTTTCAAATCTGCCAGTTATGGGCGATAATTAACTGTCCGGCGAGTACTCGCACTTGCATTGCCACTTCGCCATTTTGAATAGCTTTTTACTCCCGTAAGCCTTTGCGAGTGGAAGAGTGACCCCGTGACCCCACACCCGCTAAATTCAACCGTTAACCGTTAGGTAAATTTTATACTGTCAGTGAATACAACTTCAGCTATCTGGCAACAAGGCAATCAACGTAAACGATGGGAAAGTTTATGCTTGTGAATCCCGCCATCTGACATTTGTAAACAAACTCTTCACAGGGTCACTCGTCCACTTGCAAAGGCTTTCGGGAGTAAAAAAGCTATTCAAAATGGCGAAGTGGCAATGCAAGTGCGAGTACTCGCCGGACAGTTAATTATCGCCCATAACTGGCAGATTTGAAAGAAATGCTGTAACCAGAGTAAAGATTTGAAAGTTTGAAGGTATTTCCGACCGGTCGATGTAATTTTTTGAGGTAGATGCTTTATTTCGTTTGTTTCGGGCCACCGGTCGATTTTTCCGCGTCATACCTTGGTATTGTTATACAGTACCGAGGTTCGGCCTTCGGCCTCACGGTGCATGCAGTGTCCGTCACTTCCCATCCGACGACGATCTAGGAAACATTCCGTACGCCTGTGATCCAGGACAAAACTGAACTGTTGTGATTTCATCCTTTATTATAACAGAAACATATGTTTTAATTGACCCCAGTTCAATGACCATTTTGACAGTTAAACATACCATATTCAGGCTTTTCATTAGAAGCTGGCAGCCGGAGAAATGACACAACAAGGGGACAGATTTTCCATCCTGTATTTTCATTTGTTTTCAGTCTCTGGCAAACAGAACTATTTTTCACAAAATGTATTGTCATCGTTTGGTTGTTGAATATTGTGACTCAAACACTGATCATGTAAAAATCTAAAAAAATATCAGTGTTCAATGTCATTTTCAAACAGTTTAAGTGAGTGCAAAATAAACTGAAACTCCTCTCAGATTGCGCCATTAAACACATCAATTTCTCAAAATTTCCAATACAAGAGGGGGAACTCCCTTCTCGTGATCTTCCCCTTTGGGTGTTCTAACAGTTTCACTTATTAAAAAAAATTAAAAACACCTCTCAGATTGTACCAGACTGTACCATTGCACACATCAATATCCCAAAAATTTCCTTGCAAGATAGGGGAAAGCCCCTGTAACACTTTCCCCCTAAGCCTCCCCCTGTACTTTCAAATTCTGCCCGGTCAGATATCCTAGTGAAAACCCTGTCATAATACCCATCCAAATTAAACAATATACTATATGGTTAGATACTGGATATAGCGTGAGCTTTTATATCTTTATTTTATTGTGACTTTGAATTTCATTTTGATGGATTCACCTTTTTTGAACCATCATGAGATAACTGACGATAGTCTAGCAGAGTACATCAGGATTTGAAAGGTCTTTACTGTTGCTGTATTTTGTAAATTTTACAATGACATGTATTGATATTTAACTTTTCTAAGTGGGGGCGGGGGTCAATCAAAATTTCAGAGTTAGAGAGGGAGGTTACTCAAATTCATTAGGGTTCGCGAGGGGGGTCACTCGAAATTTCGGAGTTTCAGGGCGTAAATAATGACGGCTCCCTTATATACAACGCATTACAAACTTGATGACCAATGACAAAAAAATGTGCACTGCTACTCCGTTTGAAAAAAAAATGATGCAGATCTGACAGTAGAAAAAAAATTGCTGTCACTCTGACAGGAAAAAAATTGCTCCCATACCCACTTCCTCCATACCCCCCCCCACCCCAAAACAAATCAAATGGTTCTCCCCTAACGTCTCCAACTTGGGTACTGGAAGTCATCTTTAGGAGCATGCACATCAACTTCTATGGAAATGGGACAAGCAGATCCTACATACATAAGCAAATGTCAACAACAAAAATAGACAGAAGGCTTGATAAAAAGAAAAGGTGGGAGTGGGCAAAAAATGTATGGTAGAAGGGATCTGGTAAAAAAAGTAATGCTATATCATCAATCTTCTAGACCCTACTCCCTCCTGAATATCAAATGTTCCATCCCTTGGTATTATATAAGGCCAGCTGCACAAGATGACAGGAAAAGTATTTACAACCTTGGGAATTATTTAATGAATGCCATAAGTGTTATCATTCTAATGTAAACAGCACTTAAGTTAGTCACAGATAGTGAAATGCCTTCCACTGTGGGCGGTGATTACAACATCTGGAATTATCCAGGATCGAAATTTCTCATCAGTTCTTGTGTGTCTTACATAGAAAAGTTGCCAAAATTGGTCAGCAATGAAAAAATTCACCTCAGTTTTGTTTTCAGGATCAAATTTTCCTACAAATTGATACCAAATATGACAAAATTATGTTCACAGCCTTCGAAGCTGTTTCACAACATATCTTGGGTTGGTGTAAGTCATTTAAGGTCACAAACTGAGAAAATTGCCTCAAACATACAAATTTGGGGTTTCCCAACACTTTAATCAGAAAATTTATCTAATAACATCCCTTGGGTCTTTATACCATATTAAAAAGCTTATAATCAAACAAGTTATTTTAAGAACAAGTTTTCTTGACCAAAAATGACAATATTGTCTTAAAAATACAAATTTGTATATTTCAGGACAATTTCCACATATCTAACTGTTGTCATCTCTGTACGTCTGTGTACCAAATATAAAAGCTGTCTGTCCAGGGGCTTTAAAAAACTTGCTCCAAAATAGTAATTTTTCCCGATTTTGTCTTAATTTCAACAAATTAGACGAGTAACACCCTCGCAAACATCCAACCCAAATTTGAAAGCAATTGGGCAGGCGGTTTCAAAGAAGAATTTTTACTGAAAATGAAAAAATCATCAAAAAATTCAGCAAAAATACAAAATTTAAGATATCTTCACAATATTCGTATAACTGTATAAGGATTACCTAAGGTACTTGCACACAAATTTTCAAATCAATTAAACCAGTGGTTCTTGAGTTATTAATTCTTGACCATTTTCATATTTTATTAGCTCATTTGCATAATTTTGGCATTGCAGACTTCAGTAGAACAAAATCCCATCTATAGCCCAGGATGCATCCACACACCAAATACCAAGCTGAAACGGACATACTGTACATACATACATACATACATACATACATACATACATACATACATACATACATACATACATACATACATACAGACGCTATCAACTTCAGCTTATACGATAACCTCACATTGCTATAACCAAATGTGAGCTAAAAAGGAGTCTCTCGCCCCGATAGTCACGAAGAGCTCAATTTACCACTAGCATTTACAATGCAGTTTTTATTATACGTTTTTACACGTAATGTTTAACTAATTTTATAGATATCATTTTATTTGCAATAAGGAGTGACAGGCTAAATACTTTGCTCTTTTTATAAAATGCAATTCCCTGTACAACCCCTGAATTCATGATCTCATGTCCAGTGTCCAATATCTGAACAAAGACTGCACGTGTGCGATATGCAGCATTGAATTCCAGTTATTGACCAGACCTCATTCGTCCATTTTAAAGGGACATTAGTTGTAACTTTCGACTAATTTTTCACTACTCTGTTTCATGTATCTTTCTTTCATGAATTTGACTTTGTTTGTACCGTCTATTTACTGTCTGTTCTGTGCTGTTTTGTGTCTATGTTTACAACTATTGTCTTACAAATTTTGACCTAGTGTTATTGGATTATGGATTGGTATGATTGCGATTATTTTTCAATGTATCAGCTACAGAATTTCACTAGAATCCGATCATCATGACCAATGCCCGGTGTCCTTCTTGCCAACGCAACCTGTATACGTGAAATGACCATTGTTATTGTTGATAAATGTATTCTAGTCCGGCCCTGAATACTAAATTTGAACAATAACAATGCAAATTATACTCATATAGGGTATATTTATGAGCTACATATTAGGAATTCCTGCATGGTTCAGGGATTCAAACTAAAAACTTCTGATGACACAGAGAACAAACTAAATTTTAAAAATGACCAAAGTTACATCTAATGGAACTTGAACCGTAAATTGCAAATTGTAATCGATGCATTATTTCGGCAGGGCAAGCACATTTGATCGAACATATTGCAAGGAAATGAATGAGAGAATTCATTCATCCTAGGGAATATATGGATATATCTGTTGTTCCTTTAAATAATGAAATTCAATTTTTTCAGGTCCGTGCTTCACTTTCTTGTGTGACAATGGTAAGTGTGTTCCAGAACATTGGCAATGCAATGGATATGATAATTGTGGTGATAACAGCGATGAGGCACTTTGCGGTAGGTACTTCTTATCATCAGAAGAAACGGAATTTAATAGTTTAGCTAAACGATTAAATTCCAGGATGTTTCAATTTATATGTTGTGATGTGTTGAATCACGCGATCTTTCCCAAAGAGAAAACCATAATTGCCATCATAATTATTTTTCTGAGCGCAAGGAAATGTCTATGCTGATCAATAAGTACATGTGAAGATAGTACAGTTCTTTAAAGTTGTAGGAAAAAATACGTAATTGTTATTTTCTCAATTTTATGATTTCATGTTGATTATTTATTTAGGATTCCTAATTCACAATGAAGGTAGAGTGCGCGTTTCATCAACGAACACGCAAAGCACGTAACGCGTCAATTCATTTTACACAGGGTTCCAAATATTAACCCATATTCGCTAAGTTGTGTGTAATTGATTCATGAATAAGATTTAACTTAAACAAACAGGTGACATTATCTTATTTTCACTCCCTGTTTAGACGGAACAAATTAGATATTAGTGTCAATCAAACAACAAATGCAACATGAAGGATGGATATTACATTGTTGTAGGGTGATCAGTATCAGCGCATGTATCATCTACTGCTTTGCACGTCTAAAATATTCAGTGAAAATACCCGACTGGGTATTTTACCTGTCATATTGATTGTAGGTCAGGCTCCCCTATATAGGCCTATATGATACTTAATGGGTGATTATATTGTAATAGTCGTAGTTAACGCAGAAAAGAGGTGCGGTGGGTCCATAGCTGTGGTGTTTTCAGACGGGATTCATGCCTTTTATGGGCTGGTTTTGACTTTTACGATTTTAACCCCGCCACCACAGCTATGGGATATTCCATAGACTAGCGTCCATGTTCTGCCGCAAGCACCCTTTGCGCAAGTTTGTTCGACGATATTTCGAAAATTTTCCATCCAAATTACAAATTGCCAACACTCATCGACAGCTTGGTTATTAGGGACTCACCAGACCAGAAATCCGCTCAAAATTCACTGAAATACCGCCTTTTTTTAAGTTTGCGCGACATGACTACACGGAGACCGCCATTTTGCTAGCGTAAACTGTTGGTCGAGGATCCCTGCAGTACGTCACTACAGTGACGTAGCGGTGACCTCTCAACTTCTGAACACAAACTAACTTACGGCCAGCATCCACACGGCGCGCCACGAATAATCATAGATCCTAGGACTGAACTTTTTTCCCCCAAGTAAAAGTTTGGTTTCAGTTTTGTGAGACTGGGAATGTCCATAAGACGAACGATGGTCATCGATATCACACGATGAATCTCTCAGTTTGTGTTTAGAAGTTGAGAGGTCACGGCCCTACGTCACTGTAGTGACGTACTGCAGGGATCCTCGACCAACAGTTTTACGCTAGCAAAATGGCGGTCTCCGTGTAGTCATGTCGCGCAAACTTAGAAAAAAGGCGATATTTCAGTGAATTTTGAGCGGATTTCTGGTCTGGTGAGTCCCTAATAACCAAGCTGTCGATGAGTGTTGGCAATTTGTAATTTGGATGGAAAATTTTTCGAAATATCGTCGAACAAACTTGCGCAAAGGGTGCTTGCGGCGGAACATGGACGCTAGTCTATGGAATATCCCATAGCTGTGGTGGCGGGGTTAAATCGTAAAAGTCAAGTCCAGCCCGTAAAAGGCATGAGTCTAGTCTGAAAACACCACAGCTATGGACCCACAGCTAAGAAAAGAGGTGCGGAGGCCAAAGCCAACACTACTGGTCTGTGCAGGCAACAACATACTGATTCGCGTTATCATTCACTATATATATTTACCCTAGATCACAGTCGCTCGAGAGCTATTCAGCTCTGGGACTATTCGCCCCACAGACGAGTATACAGAAGCAAGAAATACCCAAAGTCAGGAAACAGAATGGCTATAAAAACCGCGCCATGTAACATTCCGTGTCCGATTTCACTGTGAAAATTAGCAAGTTCATCTATCATGCAACCGTCGATCGTTCCCTATCATTCTAAAAGTTCATACCTGATACTTTATCTGATTCAAAAACGCTTGTTTCGTGTGATTTTCGGCCGAATTCGACGGACACCTCGCCAAAACCTGGGGGTGAGCAACATTCCGGTCACCTCTTGGGTACCTCCACTTTACTGACGTTGGCGCCGCCTACCCGTGAGGGATGACTGGAATGTTGCTCACGCTTATGTTTTGGCCAGGTGTCTCTCGAACTCGGCCGAAAATCACAGGAAATGAGCATTTTGTAAGCAGATGAAGTATCAGGTATGAATTTTCGTGTGATTTTCGGCCCAGTTCAGAAGACATGTCGCCAAAACATAAGGCATGAACAACCTTCCAATCACCCCTCATGGGTACGCGGCGCTAACGTCAGTAAAGTGGAGGTGCCCAACGTCCACTGTAAGGTGACCGGAATGTTGCTCACGCTTATGTTTTAGCGACGTGTCCGTCGAATTCGGCCGAAAATCACACGAAACGAGCGTTTGTGAAGCAAATCAAGTACCAGGTATGAATTTTGAGAATGATAGGGAACGGTCGACGGTTACATGATAGATGAACTTGCTACTTTTCACGGTAAAATCGAACGTCGAAGATGACATGGTGGCACAATCCCTATACGAAATAGCCATTTCATTTCCTGACTTGGGGTATTTCTCGCTTCTGTATACTCGTCTATGGGGCGAATAGTCCCAGAGCTGAATAGCTCTCGAGCGACTGTGTTTACCCTAGATGTAACAGAATCCACGTCTTCTCCCGCCCTCATTCATTGTATCTAATCTACTCGCGCCATACCCTATCAGCTTATCCATTCCCATATCTGCAGCTCAATGCCACGCTTTCGCCATTCCAGCATCTACCACGATCAGGTTCACATTGTAAAAATCCCATCCACGCTCCACCTTTAAAAAGGGACTCAAACAAACAAAACTGCAACATTCCTGCAGGGTAGCAGCTCACAAATAAAGACAACTATTAAAGTATTTTTCGTATTTGGATAACTAAACCTAAAGTTCCATATAATAATAATAGGGCTACTCTCATGGGCCAAAGTGGGTGCCCGGTAGCACGTTGCCAGATGTGCGGTTGGATCCTGTGATGGACCCCATACCGCTTTCCAGGGCGCTATGGCGCCTCGACCCCCACGCTGTAGCAGTACGTGCACACCCTGGTAGCATGCTGCCCTCCCCTTAGGCCATTTTATAACACGCCACATGCTCATTCCGTGTCGCGATTCGCCAGAATACGTCACGTGACGAGAAAATAGATACGTCAAGTCCCCACCAAATCGACAAAAGTGACATCGGAGGGTATTTTTTGAAAAGCTATTTCCCTAGGGAAATAGTTCTGACCAAATTTGGAAAAGTGCCCGGTCACGTGACCTTAGTGTCGTTTGCAGCTTTGCTACAATGGCGGGTGACTAGAACGTGATGTGCGTCCGGGATAGGTGACGACACATTCTCTAAAACAGATTTTCCAACATTTTCCAACATTCCGACAGCGTAGGAACTTGAATAGCTCATCGACGGAGAAGATTAAGGTGCATAAGGATGTCGCTAGGTATGCTTAGAATATTTTTTAAAAGAAAGTGGTACCACGTACAACTGAAAGCGCTGCGGAAACATCGCCCAGTAAACTTGTCACAATGGATTGTTGCCGTGCAAAATATCAAAACACATTAAAAACTATATAACAATACAACATGAGCATGTGGTGTGTTATAAAACACCTATAGCTTGGTCTTTATTCGGAAAATGCCATCGCCCCTGGATTTCGGCCAAACATTTATCTCCATGTCGTTTCTTTGATTTAACTAGACATATCAAGGATAGGTTGCGATTTTTTGTTTTGGACGGAATGACATTGCCACCTCTACAGTAAAAGATCATATCGTGAAAGTCAATTTAAAAAAGTAGTGGCAAGTTGCAATACATACAAGTCATCGTATTTCTTACCGCTTGCACTGTGATGAAAGGACCTATATGCAGATGTCGGAATATTTTAGCCAGTTGATATGCCTTAACTCATCATTCTTATGAGAGTTTTTCCATACAAACATTCAGATACCGCTAAATTTTCATACATATTGATTTGCTATGAATAATTACAATTTACTAGTCAGTAACGTCTTAGTTGCTGTAATGAAAAACAAGGACTTAATTTAGAGTGCTTTGTATACTTGCCAACGTCAAAGGACAATAAATAGTATCATAAAAATTAATACTATTATCGTTTTTAGCTCACGTGTTCACACGTGGGCTAATGTCATAGCGATGTCTGTCTGTCTGTCCGTGTGTGTGTGTGTGTGTTAGTGTGTGTGTGTCTGTCTGTCTGTCTGTCTGTCTGTTTACACGATAACTCAAAAACGCCTTAACAGATTCAAGTCAGATTCGGTACACAGGTACCATATGCTCCTTGCAAGAACTGATTAGATTATGGTTAGTGTGACTTGCATATTAATGAAGTAATGCAATATCATTTTTCCCTCCAATGGCTTCCCTAAGGAGACGGTAATGACAGTGACGACATATATAAAGAAATACTGCACAAAATTTCATGAAACTTTTCACAGATGACAATCTCAGAACATTATGATGATACTGTGAGTGTCATGTCAATTATCTGCTTATTTGCATATTTAATGAACTTTTGTTATTAGTGACACAACTCTGAAATTCCTGCACCAAACTTGATGATACGTGCAACAAATATTGATCTGATATATATCTAATTATAATTATACATTTGGCAGTGTCAAGTTAACAAATAGGTCATTTGCATATTTTATGAAGTTTTGCAATTAGTCATATAACTCCGAAATAACTGCACCAAATGTGATGAAATCTGCTGCAGATACTGATCCAATATACATCTAATTGTTGTGTAAAGCATTTAGTTGTGTGGAGTTAATTAAGGGCTCGTTTGCATATTTAATGAACTTTGTAATTAGTGATATTACTCCATAATTAGAGCATAACATTTGATAAAACTTGCTACAGATGTTGATCTGATAAATATCTAATTGTACTGAGAAGCGTTGGGAATGTAAAGTTAATAATTAAGTCATTCACATATTGAATAAAGTTTTGTTATTAGTGATTTAACTCTGAGAGTACTTTGCACAAGTTGATGAAACCTGCTACATATAATGATATAACAGATATCTGATTGTTCTTATTACACGGCTCACACGGATGTCAATTATATCGGTATAAATTGGGTTTCTTGACATGAATATTGAAAAACATAATACAATAAATGCTCGTCAGAGATAGTTACTCTGGCGGTCGACCGTATACAAGTCTAGTCTTATCAGAAGTCTGTCTTCCACTCTGAGTTGTGCGCTCAATTGAACTGCTGTCAGAATATGCGATGTCTGTCTTTGTTCTTGTGTTTTGGTTAGTGATTATCCTGAGATCTGCCAATGTTATGTAACATCACCTTGGTCGTTGTTCTTCCACTTTACATTGTAAAATGAGACAGGTCAAAGGTACAATTGTGAACACAACTTCATGACAGTAAAAAAGCATGCAGTAGTTCATGTCATACTGTATTATTTCATGCATCTAGTAGTGTTTGACAAATGTCAATACATGTCGAGTCATCGGGAGTCAATTTCAATGCTTGATAACTAAGCTTGTAATTTTGTCAAACTCAAAGTCCTTCCATTTCAGGGGTCACATTAGCAGGTCAAATTGCAGTGTTGAGTTCATAATGCTAAAATTTTCTAGTCTGTTTACTGGATATCCAACATTTTGTGCAGCGTACTACTATAGATGAACCTGTTGTAAAATACGTGAGCATATTCAGTTCATATCTGGTTAGCTCACGTGTTCACACGTGGGCTAATGTCATAGCGATGTCTGCCTGTCTATCCGTGTGTGTGTCTCTGTCTGTCTGTCTGTCTGTCTGTCTGTCTGTCTGTCTGTCTGTTTACACGATATCTCAAAAGCGCCTGAACAGATTCAAATCAGATTTGGCACACAGGTATCATCTGCTCCTTGCAAGAACTGATAAGATTTTGGTTAGTGTGGCTCGCATATTAATGAAGTCATGCAATATCATTTTTTTCCGTATAATGGTTTCCCTATGGAGACGGTAATGACAGTGGAGAGATCTATCAAGAAATACTGCACAAAATTTCATGAAACTTTTCACAGATAACAATCTCAGAACATTATGACGATACTGTGAGTGTCATGTCAAATATCTGCTCATTTGCATATTTAATGAACTTTTGTTATTAGTGACACAACTCTAAAATTCCTGCATCAAACTTGATGATACGTGCAACAAATATTGATCTGATATATATCTAATTATACTGAGAAGCATTGGGCAGTGTCAAGTTAATAAATAGCTTATTTGCATATTTTAAAAATTTTATGAAGTTTTATAGTTAGTCATATAACTCCGATGTAACTGCATCAAATTTGATGAATTGTGCTGCCGATACTGATCTGACTGATATTTAATTGTGGTGTAAAGCAATTAGTAGTGTCAAGTTAATTAAGGGTTCATTTGCATATTCAATGAAACTTTGTAATTAGGTATATAACTCTGAAATTACGGCACCCATGTCAGTGAAATCTGGTACAGATATTGATCCGATAAATATCTAATTGTACTGATAAGCATTTGGCAGTGTCAAGTTAAAAAGTAGCTCATTTGCATATTTTATGAAGTTTTGCAATTAGTCATATAACTCCAAATTAACTGCACCAAATGTGATGAAATCTGCTGCAGATACTGATCTGAGATATATCTAATTGTAGTCTGAAGCATTTAGTTATATGGAGTATATTACAGCATTACATTTTATGAAACTTGATACAGATATTGATCTGATAAATATTTCATTGTACTGAGAAGCATTGGGTGTGTCACGTTAATAATTAACTCATGTACATATTAAATACAATTTTGTAATTAGTGATTTGACTCTGAGAGTACTGTGCGAAAGTTGATGAAACCTGCTGCATATAATGACATAACAGATATCTTATTCTTCTTATTACACGCCTCACAAGGGTATCGATTATATTGGTATGAATTGGGTTTATTGACAGAAATATTGAAAAACGTAATACAATAAATCCTCGTCAGAGATAGTTACTCTGGCAGTAGACCGTATACACGGCTAGTCTTATCAGAAGTCTGTCTTCCACTCCGCGTCGTGTGCTCAATTGAACTGCTGTCAGAATATACAATGTCTGTCTTTGTTCTCTTGTTTTGGTTAGTGATTATCCTGAGGTCTGCAAATGTTGCGTAACATCTCCTTGCTCGTTGTTTGTCACTTTATATGAGACAGGTCAAAGGTACAATTGTTTTACACAACTTCATAACAGTCAAAAAGTAGCAGTAGTTCATGTCATACTGTATTATTTCATGCATCTAGTAGTGTTTGATAAATGTCAATACATGTCGAGTCATCAACAGTCAATTTCAGTGCTTTGTAACTAAGTTTGTAATTTTGTCAAACTCAAAGTCATTCCTTCCATTCAGGGGTCACATTAGTAGGTCAAGTTGTTCTGTTGAGTAAATGCTAAAATTTTCTTATCTGTGTACAGGATATCCAACACTCTGTGAAGCGTACTACTATTAATGAAATAGGCCGACCAGCGGGAGATACAATAACTTGTTAAAAAACAGAGAATAAAAACTGCAATAGTAAAAACAAATACAGTAAAAATACTGACCGATCAGCGGGAATTAAAACACTTGCGAATCGCAGAGACTAAAACACATAGACGTTTCGGGTTCAACCCTTCGGTCAGTATTTTACTGTATTTGTTTTTACTTTTGCAATTTTTATTCTCTGTTTTTTAACAAGTATTGTATCTCCCGCTGGTCGGCCTATTTTTACTCTATTCATTTTCACTTGCCGCAGTTTTATCCCTCTTTTGAGGTCGTTTGTAATTTTTACTATTAATGAATATGTTGTAAAACACGTGAGCACATTCAGTTCATATCTGGTATTACTTTGAGATTTACGTTTGTAACACGCAAGAGACACGATCCCAAATGTCTGACTATAAGCTGTGCCAGTCCCATATTTATACTAAAGTGGTTATATAAGAGAATATAAGAACAATCTAGAACTTCATTTATATGCTAATTACTGCTCTAAAATTATGTCTCTTACACAACTAATTAAATTTCCAGAACATTACAAACATGTCTAAATTTAATTCAAGGTCGTTAGGTCGTAAAGGAGAGCGATCTGTTTTAGACTAATTAAACTCAGCTCATGAGTGAGGGGAAAATGACCTACCGGTACATAAAAATATGCTTACATGTCAATGAAAGCCCCCTCTTGTTTCTTTCAGGTTTAGCTTTGTGTGGTGATGGCGAATGGCAATGCAACACTGGTCAGTGTATTCATGACTATTGGCGATGCGATGGTTACTTTGACTGTCCGGGCAATGAAGACGAAATTGGTTGTTAGACGGACGCACGAGTATAATCAAATTTTATGACCTCTAATGTAACATCAAAATGCCAATTTTTGAGACTAAAATAACTCCATATACATAGAAAGTGAGATGGTAGACAACTATGTATAGTTTATATAACTCATATACTCGATGTTAAAATCTTTTTACAAGTCTCTCATTACTAGTACTTAGAAGAATATAACCTTTTCCACTCTAAAAGAGTCATCGTATTCTCATAGATGCAATATAGGCAGCAAAGTTAAGACAACATTTATATAGATAATATAAGTAATTAACAAGGTAGATTCTATGTATATGTAACAAATCATCGGGAAATTCACAATATATAGATAATATAAGTCATTAACAAGGTAGATTCTATGTATATGTAACAAATCATCGGGAAATTTACACAACTACATCCGATCGTACGGGATTGCAATAGTTTGGGCATTGAATCAATGCCCCAGGATCTGTATTCAGATGCCCTACCAATGGGACTGATGGATCAGGTAACATTGACTGACGTGTACAGGCTCCTCTTTGATGTTGCTTCCCAAAAAAGACCTCAGATTTCACACTTCTTCATCGTAGATGTTTTAAGGAACCGCACTAGAGTTCAAAAAAGTACGAGTAAGAATAAAATCTTCTGTAAATCATGTAAACACACTGCAAAGTGAGCAACCGAGGATTTCATGCAATGTTTTTCTTTATTGGAATAAAGCTGTTTCTGATTTTTGTGGATTTGAAAAATTCGACTGTATGTTCTACTTTGTTAATCATAACTGGTCTAAGACAAACTTAACACCTTTTCCGCTCCTAACGAGTCTCTAAACTGATTACTATGCTGAACAAAAATATGCCGTAACCGATGGACCTGACTATTTTAAAATCAGTAAGTATTGAAGAAAATATCAATGTAAGACATGCTTTCAGCACCAGAAAAATCACTATCAGACTTTGCAAGCGCTACAGTTCAGTTGTTTTTGTCGACCACTATTACTTTATCTTTAATAAGTGTCAGCCCTTTCCAATGCTAATCTAATTGACTAAAAGCCACTACAAAGATTCACTTTAACCCTTTGAGTGTTGTAATTTTTCGCTTAAAAATTTTATTTCGATATTTTGCAAAAATTTATGGTTTTTTCTTTATTTTTTGGATTATTTTGGACCGAATAAACATCACATTTCATTTGGGGTTTTTTTTATCAGAATTTTGGCAAAAATCTGAAAAAAATATTGACTAAGATGCATTTTTAAAAAACGACCAAGATTTGTCGCTCAAAGGGTTAAATAATAATTGATACCCACATCCAGGGCGAAATTTTAATGTCTTGAATACATTACGTTCTACACACACACACACGCACACACACATACTGAAAATAGTCTATTTCGAAAGAGATCAGGATGATATCGCCTGAAAATGGTAACATTTCAATAATATCTGCAAAAGTTTTCTTTGCCCACTCGTGTATTTGGTTTTCACTCATTTAGTTTATGCCTGGTCATTTAGCGTGTGGTGTGATTAAAAATAATGTATATATCCTTTTCTTTGTATTTTTGCTTTACGGATATTTGTATATTCAATGCTGCAATGTTTTTCATAGAAATAATTTTTGTCCTCTTACAGTCAAATTTTGCCTGTGATAAGCTATCAATAGCTGACTGAGCGTAACCCAAAATACATGAGCGGGTGTTTAAATATTGCAGTATGACAATGTCTATCACGGTGACAAAACAGGTATGAACATTTGACTACATAAACCTAATACCAATAGTATGCTCTTCGAATGTGAAAGTATTAAACTTTTACTTATATTTACTCGATGAAAGTTTCAATAAACTGAAAATTAAAAAATAGGGGTCATCATGCAAAGTATGATGTTAGAAAAGCGAATTGCCTAACATTTTCCGTTATTCACTATTCAATGGCCGCCATTCCTGAGATAATTCTGTGGGAAAGATACAAATTTCGATTTCGAAAAAACTTAATACTGGGAAATGTTTCGAATTCTTCAAGACCTACGAAATAAGCCCAAACGTGTGGTAGACCTGAGACGTATTGAAAAAAATTGATGATTGCTTGGCGTGAGGATAGGTCGAAGCATTTTAGAATAATCACTGCCTACTTTTTAATGCGGGCTGACGTGATTCCAGGTTGTTGTATTCTCTTTTCAACTGGTGATATGTGACACTTTACAAAATCGTTAATATCAAAATGACAATGACTTTCAAGAGCAAAATTATCTCATCAGTAAGCTAAGCCAACACAGGTATTGAGCAAACACTATTCAGCCGTGATGGCGCCGGTGATTTTTTTTAATCGGTGAATTGTTCTCCTAATACTTCTTTAATCTCCCATGCCTCGACACGTTGTTCCGATAACAACGATGCAACTCTCTGCCATTGTACACTCTATCACTTGTACATCTACATTAGGCTCATTACGTTTGAAACAACAACACAACCATTGTCTTAGTTTAATTACTATTCAACGACAAAAATGACACGACTAATAAACATAAACAACAATACAAACAACAACAACAACCAGATTTCTGGGTTCCCTATGCTTTGACGTATGTTATTGCCATACACAACTTTTGTCATCGTACAGCGTCGATCAGGGGCTGCAAACGACGCTGTTCGTGCAAAAGCTGTTTGTCAGCGATTTATCAGCAGCGTTGGGGGACGGGTCTTCATTCTGTGACTCAGCAGTCAACTTGGAAAGGATTCAGTGAGCGGCACCCAATGTGTATGTTCTGTTGTTTTCAGGAGTTTGTAGAGAAGGAGATGGTCGAGACACGACTGGGAACTCTAGTTGTGATGGGGCAGTGAGTTTTTTAAGGGAAGAGGGGAAGTAGGCCCTTTTCCCATCCAAATTTCTACGAGAGCTGTTGACAGGATAATCACTTTAATCACTTTAATCACTTTATTGCATAACAACACACTTCGGAAAGTGCAGTATAGCAAGAACAAAACTAAACATTGCATAAAACATTGTCTACTACGTCTTTACCTGCAGCTGCTGGGGGAAACATAGTGTTTGTAATATATTTCATGAGAGAGAGCGTATCATCTGAAGTTAAAATGTACAAAAACTTATCTCTTTCATTTAAACTATCAAATATAGGATAATACAACTTCATTGCAGAAAAGAGAACTTCACTATCACTATTATATTTTTGACACTTCATTAAATAGTGAAATTCATCCTCGACGGAAGACTTACAAAACTTACAAAATCTGGATTCAGGCGGAATTCTTGGTTTTGACCTTCTGCCCAACTCAATTTGTAAACAGTAATCAGAAATACGAAGTTTTGTGACCAATTTTCTACATCGTAAGTTCTTAATATCCAGTAATTCTCTAAACCAAACTTAGTTTTAACTTGTCTGTACGTTCTGAGCTTATTATTTCCCTTCCCGAGAGACTTATTATAATTGTGTAAATCACTGTACCAAGAAACTTGATAATGCTTGCGTAAGTTATTCTGGACAATTTTAATAGTGGCATTAATGTTACAAACAGCTGACCAAATATTACCCTCGCTATAAGTATCTAGTATGTTTTGAATGAACTCAAACCACTTTGAATGATATCTTGCAGAAAGATACGCTGAACGTAACAGAATGTCATCACTGAAAACTAACTTGTGCCAATATTTTAACATGCGTTTGACTATGGCAATCGTGGGTGTGTGTGTCAATGTGTACGCACTGATAACAATGAATCTTAAATTTGACGCCTAAACCAAGCATGGCCAGTGATTGGACAGAAACGCCGTTCCACTTATCACGAACACCCCCACCAAGTGTAATATTTTGTTTATCAGGTCCTAAACGCTATTTTAGTACACCTTCAGACGTGAGCTGAGCACAATCACCTAGGTTTCTTGACAAAGCATTAAAAAAAAATTCACTGGCGATTTACACAGTGTCGTATGACTAAGCTTTCTCAAAGAAACAGGTCTTTATTCAGTTTTTAAAACTTCACTACTTAATGCTGAACGAATATGACTAGAAAGTAAACCCCCGGGGGATTTCATGGTGATGACTGGGAGACGGGAAATGTTCAAGATGGGAGGGAGGAAGAAAATTGTCATGATGAAAGGGAGGGGGAATTTTTATTTCATGGCCGGGGATTCGGTAAGAACAGCTATTATATTGCCATCAAAATTTAAGTTGGCCCAAAATGGTTAGAATAGCGTATTTACATCACCGTGTCGATCACATTTTGTTGTAATATCTTAAACTTGTCTGTAAGAGGGTGCATGTTGCATGGATTTATGCATTGTTTACATTGTTTCTGGCAATCTACCTTTTCCCGATATTTTTCTGAAACTAGTCTATCGAAGTCATAGTGAAATACTTCGGCATTGAAAGTTCGTTGAAATTATGAATAGGTAGGTCGGTTATAGACTGCGTCAACACACGCCTCCAGAAAGTGTGGTTCTAGAATATTTCCTTCGATTTTTAAAATGCTACCCAACAACGCCCGAAAAAATCTAGTACCTGTCTTACTAATCATAATAATATTGAAGTCCCCGCTTCCCAAAAATAGATTACGTTTTCGGTCCACGAAGGCTTTGGTCTGCTGCACATTTCAATTTTTGAACAAGGCAAAACATGCATCACATTTTCTTGAAAGAAAGACTCAGGTGAATGGAAAAATTTGGATAACTCCCCTTCAAGAGTCGAAAACATTTATAAGATGAATGCATGAAAAACTCTTAGCTAAGGCCAGAGAAAACAAATCTTGTTCATCGGATTTTTTGGACCAAAGTTTAGGAGCGGCGAACGGATTTTAAAAAAATTAGGCCAAATGTAACCGCAGTCCCTTGGACTTTTTTGCCGGATGCAGACAGGGCAAAATAATCTTTTCCCCTTTTAGGCTAACCAGAAATATCTCAGACAAGATACACTGATACTGGTTATAGAATTCAAAACTATATTTCTCAACAATAACATAGGGAATTACATATACAGTCGGTGTTTGCACAACATCTTCCGAGTATTTCAACATGCTCTCAGAATAAAACTGATATGCACAGCAAATCACTGGAATTCAATACTAATTTGCATATTCAACAAACTTTCTTAATTTATTTATAACTCTTAGTTAAATTGATCAAAGTTGATGAAAATACACTGGATATACCATTATGGAATATCAATGAAAGTCACTAGAATTTTTTTGATCAGCAAATTACTAATTTGCACAATTCACGAACTTGCCTAATAAGTGCTACACATCTAAATTGACTTTATTAAAGTTGACGAAATTTTCTGTGGTCATTAAAGATACAACTAGGTAATATTAGGGAAAGTCGTTAAGCATGTTTAGATAAGTTTACTTCATGCTATCTTATAATATTAGCATATTTAATGACCTTTACTTGAAATGTCTTGGACAAAGCAGAGGACACTTACCAATGTATATTGATGGTGGTGACAGACATTTAGCATCTTCATGTCATCATACTGGACATTTGCATCTTTAGGCCAGAGAAAAAAAAAATCTTGTTCATCGGATTTTTTGGACCAAGTCCCAGGAGCGGCGAGCGAAAATTTTTTTTTTTATTTTTTTTAGGCCGAAGGTAAAAGCGGTGGCATTTTTGCACAGATGCAGACAAGGCAAGATAATTGTTTCCCTTTTTACCAGAAATATCTCAGACAAGAAACAGTGATACTGGTAACTGAATTCAATACTATATTTCCCAACAATAACATAGGCCATTACATTCACAGTTAGTGTTTGCACAACATATTCTGAGCATTTCAACATTCTCTCAGAATAAAACTGAAATGTACAGCAAATCACCGAAATTCAACAATTCAGTATTGTCCTTTAATATTGTCCTGGTGGGACCTAGCATCTGAGTTTTTTCATTTTACTTTGGCCCCATGTTTTGGCCTCTTTACCACTGTCTATATATACACATTTTACATGATAATGGTCTAACAACACTGTACTGTGATCGGAGTGAAGTTATATAGTCATCATTCGGATCGTACTTTAACATCGACGCAACCATGTGTTTTGTCATTGCCGTAAATTTTTATACTTTCGATGCAATTTTCATTCAATCGGATGCACCGTCCATCTGCTGTCACGATCTTGTTGAACAAATCGCCGAACGTAATATCAGGACAAACACTGCACTGAATAGCGTCTCTGGAACTAACTGTTGGCCATCACGTCGAATGTTGGCGATCAAATTAATACTCATGTGACATGTACTAACCTTTACAAAACGAGCAAATTTCTGGCCAAATCGACCCACTTTGCGTCGTGATTCGCCAAATTCAGACGTAACAACGTGTTGGCGGTCAACTAAGTCCGAACACGAATGAAGTCTCATTCAGAATCCCGTGCCCGCGAAAACCCGACACAGTGTAGGGCGCCACCAGCGGCAGTACTAAAAATATTTGTAATGCGGAAGTAAGAATTTGCCGCGATCAAAAAAAAAAAAAAATTCCAAATATGCCAAAGTAGAAGCGGCGATTCCGATGAACAATTTATTTTTTCTTCCTGGCCTTAACTAAATTGTCTAATTAGTGATAGCTGAAAGGGCTCGAACGAAGTCGATGACTGCTAAATAAATGAATGATTAAATTATATAATGGTTGTGTACGACATGTTGCATTTCAAGTCTGCTAATAAAAATTTACTAAATACTTGTATGATGAGCTTGCACAGTTGGCCAAAGGCAATTACACATGTAAAGTGGTGATACAAAGACAGCAGTGAAAAAGTTTTAGTATTCGCATTGGCTGAGTACTAAATTGCCTAATGGTTTTTATTTGAATTTAAATTATAGTGAATGCTGCTCCTTATGTTGATTAGGACATATGGAAATAATGTCACAGAGAAAAGTGTCAATTTACAGACAACAACAACATATCCTGAAACACGGGAGCATTTTCTGTTCATATATGTCCCATGCAGATGTGAATCTTGTTGGTCCTTAGTCAAGGTATGTTTTGATCAATTGACATCCTTGTGTTGTCATATTCGAGGCCCCCCCCCCCGATTGTTATGGATACTGAAAAAAAAACAAAACTAATCCTATGTGAACTTTCCTCTACAAAGAGCCTGTCACCAATTTAAAGTTTATTTCACTAGTTCAATGACAAATCAAGCACTGCTACTCCACAGGTTTTGCTGTTGAAAATTGTTTCTGCTTTCCATGGTTGCTCCTTATAGGTATTGTACATGAAGTAGATATTGCCGATATTGTGTCCACTAAAAGTCATTTTTAAGCCACTGTCATATTCTCCAAAACACCTCCATTCGTAGTAATCCGTTGGACCAAAAACTCTTATATTGTATGCCATTCTCCTACTTCCGTCGTCCATGACTTTCATTACAAAGTAAAAATTAAGATGGCAGGTTGATAACGGGGTAAGTTTTCCAGTTTCGTCGTTATAGAGACCACAAACAGTGTTATCGACTGTCCGAATGTTATAATGGAAAGACACGAATAAATCGCTGCAATTTAGACTGATCTTAGTGACGTTTTCGCCACCTACGATGATGTCATCAGTAAAATTTGCGACTGCGGTGTATGCTCCATATTTTCAGCATTTGATGGCCATACCTTTTGCAAATTTCCGTCGACGTTAAAAGTAAGAAATTTGTTAGCTTCGTGATACACGCTCACACCGAGACTGTCGAGGAATTCAGCTTTGGCCACCATGTATGAAGTCAGTCCGGTAGTGACCAAGAGTAGTGGTATCATGAGAATTAGCATTGATGCGTACAGACAACGCTGCCTGGAATCCCCTTTCTGACCAGCTCTGTAGCATTTGAAGAAGAGCACAATAATTTTGACAAGACTTGTAGCAATAGCTGTCCAACATGATATCATTAGCCACACATTTAACCATTCAACCATACACGGGTATACAAAAGCGAAGTACACAATAATGCTCGGTACATCCTCCAGAAATATCGCGAGTATTTTGATGATAGTTTTACCTCTGTGATAGGTTTCTTTATCCGACTTTTGTTTCTTATTCTCTCAATCTCTTTCCTCTGAAGTTATTGTTCGACTGACTTTCCAAGCCGAGTAAAAATCTAGCAGTAACATGTAGGTGTATGTTAGATACAACAGAGTCGCAACCACACATATTGAAAAAATTGTCCATTCTGCTTCGGGGTTCTTATAGACGTAGAGACCAAACTGATCTGTTGATAAAAGATAATACTGGATCCAGTCTGTGGTCACATCAAAGGCGACCGATAAGACACGAGTGCTGACTTTAAGGCAGTCAGAATTAGAAGGAGAGACAACATCATCGATATCTTCGACAGCGCTGCAACACGACTGCGATGTTTCGGCCCATACCTCAGCAACGTCTCCTAACTCTGAAGCCATTGCAATTGACAACGATGAGAGAGCAACGAGGAAAGTGATCTATTGCTGCTGGTGAGGAACAGTGTTATTGTTGAAACACAACACTGAAGACCGCTTCGATATAACGGTGATTTAGGTTAATGCAGCAATGTACAAATAAGGTCATTAATTGTCGTCAGTCTAGATCTGTGATACACAACAGCATACATTTGAGCGGGACCCCTCAGGATACTCCAGATTCAGGTGCAGCCAACGGAGCTATTCATTGAAAAAGCTATTCCGGGAGCAATTTTTGACGGCAGGGGAAATTTTAATTTTGGTTGGGCAGGGGACATATTTTTAGGTGGCAGGGGAGCAAATTTTAGTTTTTTTGTCGGGCAGGGCAGATATTGGTTGATTGTCCCGGTGACAGGGCTTGGCGAAAAACGAGGAGAGAGGGGAAGCTACTTTTAAAACGGGGCAGGGGAATTGCCATGTTTTCCGGTAGAAGGCCACTGCAGTATGTTTCTGCATGGGAATGTTAATTTTCAGGGGAAATTTTTTCACAGGGCAGGGGAAAATCGACAGGTTTTTTCATCTCAGGGTAGGGTAGCTTCATGTCTGCAGGGGAAATGGAATAACAAATATTTAGGGGAATTTTTCTAGGGCAGGGAAATTGGCAAGTTTTTTCGCCACAGGGCAGGGGAGCTTCAAAAATTGACAGTGGGAAGGGGAAACAGGCAAAAATAAGTGGGGAGTGGGTAAAAATGAAGTTTGAGTGCGGGAGGGTAAGTCAAAAATTTTCAGTGGGAGGGCAAATTATGAACAGCTAATTAATTACCCTCATGACTTAAAATTAGTCAGTTCACATTACTTGTCATGCACAATAGATCGTGTCGAAATAAAGACCCCTTTAAAAGTGCATTGTTCGTTGGCTGCACCTGTAGATTGGCACATAGCAGTTACAAAAGGTTCCTGATGACCCTATGTCCCCATCACCGGTCCTCGGGAGGACGTATTTTGAGATGGATTGTCTCTTAAACTTTAGCATTTCATGCCGTAACGATTATATTTCTAGACAGACTGCCTGCATAAAGAAACCCAGCATGTTCACAAGCCACGTGAATGCGCCCCTTTCACAAATAGGCGAGCGGCAGGACACACCCATTTTTCACACTTAATGTACCACCTTACATACGGCCACATCATACATCATTTGAAAGCTTATTATCTCTACTTCAAGAAAATTGACGATGTGGAGCTGCCAAGTAGGGCCATAACCCCCTAATTTGCATAATTCACATGGGTACCCAATTTGCATAAATGTGATATAAAATTAGGAAATTCATTGTTAACTACTCTAAACATACTTTTAAACTATTGAGTGATATATCAAATGAAAGGTATTTGCATGTAGAATACAAAATTGATATCCAAAAAGATATTTAAAATGGCTTTACTGAAATATTTTTATATTAATACTGAAAAAAATATTAATCCTTTTGAATAACAATATCTTAAAAATTTGAACACATAAAGCCACATCATACAGCCACATTATACATCATTTGAAAGCTTACTATCTCTACTTGAAGAAAATAGACAACATTTAGTTGTCAAGTACGGCCGTAGCCCCTAATTTGCATAAGTCCCACGGGTACCCAATTTGCATAAATGCGATTAATATTAGATATTTATTATTCACTACTCGAAAAATACTTTTAAACTATCGAGTGATATATCAAATGAAAGGTATTTGCATGTAGAATACTAAAAAGACATCCAAAAATATATTTAAATTCATTTTACTGAAATATTGTCATATTTATATTGAAAAAATATTTTCCCCTTTTCAATAACAATATTTTAAAAAAATATAATACAAAAAGCCAAATCGTACAGCATCATCATACGTCATTTGAAAGCTTACTATCTCTACTTCAAGAAAATTGACAATGTGGCGCTGTCAAGAACGGACGTGGCCCTTAATTTGCATAATTTACATCTGTACCCTATTTGCATAAATGCGATATAAAATTAGAAATTTATCAACTACTATAAACATACTTTAAACTATCGAGTGATATATCAAATGAAAGGTATTTGCACGGAGAATACAAAATGGATATCCAAAGAGATATTAAAATGATTTTACTAAATTTTTTTCGTACTAATGTAGAACAATATACTTTCCCCTTTTTAATAACGATATTATAATAATTTTAACACATAGAACCGCATCACACAACCACATCAAACGTTATTTGAAAGCCTATTATCTCTGCCTCATGAAAAAAGACGATATGCAGCTGACAAATAGGGCTGTAATGATTTAATTTGCATAATGCAAACGGGTACCTAATTTTCATGAATACAATATAAAATTACAAAAATCAATTGTAAAGTACTCTAAACTTACTTTTCAACTATCAAGTGATATATCAAATGATAGGTATTTGCATGTAGAATAGAATCATGAACTCCAAACGTGTATTCAAAATATTCTTATTGAATATTTCAATTAAATCGTAAACGTTTTGACTAGTTATAATATTCAAAATATTGTGTACTAATAACGAATAATGCTAAAGTTTTGGGGATAAATATCTGAATTTGTTTTGCAATGATTTTTTGTTTATTAAGGATACGAAAACTGGAACATTTTCTGTCTAATTCCCATAGAGCTGAACAACAAGAATACATAAAACCAATTGGAACTAATTTGGGATAATTGGGTCTTCATATTTTGCAAATTTTCTAAAGCGTGTTTTGTGCTCCATAGTTGAGTGTTGAAATATAACAAGTTACTCTTAAAAACATTACAAGTAAAAAGAAAAGCAGATGAGCTTAAATTTGCAAATTAAACCGACTTTACTTCACCATCCAATTATCCCAAATTAGTTCCAATCTTGTTATAAATAGCTGTGTGTTGAATGACCCTTTTGTATTATTGATGTCATTTTTGTTTCAATTTCTCTAGAAATCTTGTTTGATGGAGACATCATTGGTTACTACATCTGTGTTACATCTGTATTTTCAGTTCAGTTATGTGGAATATGTAGACGGAAGGCACCATATTTCATTTATCGTATTTATTGTCATATAATGAAGGAAAAGCAACTCAACACACCGTTCATATCTTCGTTGTTTGCATTTTGTGTAGGATATTGTGTATATTGTCAGTGTATATTATGTTTGGCTGTTTTATATAAAGTGTTAATTAGCCATGGCGATTATTCTAGTTAAGAGTAAAACACTAGCACCACTTACAAGTTGGTACCTTATGCTAAAAATACAAGTGAACAAAATGACGCCCACGAGGAAAGTTCGTGGACCGCCCAATTATAAGTGGATGATGCAGTCCAACCTTTTACAGATCAAAATTCATTGACTATTTTTTCAAATAAATCGTGAAGTTATAAACAACATACATCAAAGATACGACTGATTTTACACGGAAAATTGAGACACTAAAAGTTCCGGCCAATGCGACATTGGTAACACTAGACATTGTTTCAATGTACACTAATACAACGCACAATGAACCAATGGAATCAGTCGACAGAGCATTAAATCAGGAAAGATCATCAAATGATTGCATAATCAAACAACCAACAACAAAATACATGATAGCTATGCTGAAAATAATCTTGAAAAACAACACTTTCAAGTCAACAGTGAATTTTACCGTCATGTATTTGGGTGCGGTACGAGATCTCCAGTTTTACCAGAAATTCGCGACATTACATTTCACAAGACAGAATGAGAATAATTCAGCAACACACTGAACAAATATCGCTCTGACTGAGATTCAGAAACGATGTATGATTCTCATTGGAACTCAACACGAGCTTAATGAATTCATATCAAACATGAAAAAATGCATCATACTTTCAAATTTTCGAAAGCTCTTCTCAAGAAATCATATCGTTAGACCTCATTATCTATAAAGGTCATCGGTGGAACAAAGAGGACATTCTCGACTGCAAAACACACACAAAACCAACAGATACATTGCGGTTCACGAAACCAAACGGCAACATTCAAGGGCCTTGTTAAACGCGAAACATTACGATACATTAGAACAATCATGCAACAACAAGGCAATAGAGAATACAAGATATTTTCGAGATAAAAGTAATGAAATGCGACCAAACGATTCTAAATCTTGTTAAATTATTACTAACTTTGGACAATCGGAAGACATTTAAATGTTATTAAATTTTCATTAAATTAATTTCAAAACCTTGGAATCGTAAATAGTAAAAGGGAACCAAAACATTTTCAGGTCCCCTATATGCTGATCAAAATCTCCAAGTACCCCTCTACAATCTCCCAAAATTTTCGAATCGAACCCGAATTCCTCTGCCTCTCACCGTTATTTGTGAGCGTAGCCTTATCACATACATAAGAAACGGAAATATAAGCGTTACGATGATGCCAAACTTCACAAAACCTACAACAGTCCGATCTCCGATTCAAATGAGCGTACACAAATACAGCCTGAACGAACAGTAGACATCCTAGCTTCCACACTTGAACAAACTGAACTTCAGTGGAACAACTCGATTGGTAACACCTACAATCATTCAATCAGTGCACATGTTTCACCCAAAAAATGAAGGACTGATGAAAACAGCTCAGTACTCTCAAAAGGTAGCATCAAAGGATCGCAGTGTCACATAAGTCTTGCTACCCCATAGCTATAGGCAGAACACGTAGATTAGGGTTACGTCTCGCCATGGCAAATCAACACTATACATAAAACAGCCAAACATAATATACACTTACATTATACACTGTACCATACACAAAACGCAAACAACTAAGATTAAACGATGTGAGAAGTTGCTTTCTCTTTATTACATGTCACCAATTGTGTCTTCTGTCGAATTAATCTTCCCTGCACAGACCTTTGTTCCTGCCAAGGCAGCGATAACTGTGGCAACCCTTTTACTCATGACAATGCTGGTGAAGAAGAGGATGATGAATTCCTACAATTACTAGATTTACTGGAAATGACATGAATGATTTGGATCATGAATCATGCCATTACTTTGACTGCAGCTTACTCTGACACATTGTTTCAGCTACAAAGCTACATTTCAACAGCTACAATAGTGTCTTTCGTGTGGATCTTTTTGTTGCATTGATACTTAAATTAATTTTTTAAATACCATTATTGAAAAGAGGAAATATTTATTTCGACAGAAATATGAAAATATTTCCGTAAATTAATTTAAATATCACTTTTAATATAATTTTGTGTTTTACATGCAAATACCATCACCACAGACCATATATCACTCGATAGTGTAAAAGTGTGTTTAGAATAGTTAACAATGAATTTTCTAATTTCATATCTCATTTCTGCAAATTGCTTACCAAGTGTAATTTATGGACATAAAGGGGTACGGCCTTCCTTGATAGCTCTACATTGTCAATTTTCTTCAGGTAGATATAATAAGCCTTCAAATGACGTATGATGTGGCTGTATGATAGGACTCTATGTGTTAACATTTATAAAATATTGTTATTCTAAAGGGGAAAATATTTTTTCCATATAAATATGAAAATATTTCAGTGAAATCCATTTCAATATCTCTTTGAATATTCATTTTGTATTCTACATGTAACTACCTTTCATTTGATATATCACTCGATAGTTTAAAACGTATGTTTAGAAAAGTTAACTATAAATTTATAATACTATATTGCATTAATGCAAATTGGGTATGCGTGTTTATTATGCAAATTAGGGGGTTATGGCCCGATTTGGTAGCTCCAAATTGTCAATTTTCGTGAAGTAGAGATAATAAGCTTTCAAATGACGTATGGTGTGGCTGTGTGTTGTTGCTGTATGTGTTAAAATTTTTAAAATATTGTTATTCAAAAGGGGAAAATATTGTTTTCCATATAAACATGAAAACATTTCAGGTATAATCAATTTCAATATCTCTTTGAATATCCATTTTGTATTTTACATGGAAAGACCTTTCATTTGATATATCACTCGATAGTTTAAACGTATCGTTAGAGAAGTTAACAATAAATTTCAAATATTATATCGCATTTATGCAAATTGGGTACCCTTGTTAATTATGCAAATTAGGAGGTTATGGCCCTACTTGGCAGCTCCACATCGTCAATTTTCTTGAAGTAGAGATAATAAGCTTTCAAATGATGTATGATGTGGCCGTATGTAAGGTGGGTACATTAAACTCCTAAAAATAAGGCCCTTTTTGTGGATTCGCCGCTCGCCTAAAAGAACAGTAATTGAGCTGTGACATTAACAATGCCATCGATTCAATCGCTGTAAAATAGGCATTCCTGTTCATAGAAACCGTGTAATGAACACATTGTCGGACACAATTTTTTTGTGAAATTTGCTTTGAAATTTGCCTCCAAAGCTGAGTTGCAGCTTCAAGATTACTTATAGTTGGTCGATTGTAAGGCTGTTTTTCTTTTTTCTTATATTTTGTATTGTATGGAACATTTGAATTTTATGTCTATGCTGAGTGATGTAATCATTATAGTTAAAAAGTTCAGTATCTCTCACGCTCTCTCTCTCTCTCTCTCTCTCTCTCTCTCTCTCTCTCTCTCATACACATATACAAGTCGGAATCCACCTCACACTGGACATGAAGTGTCGGCTCTTACAGGGACGGAAAATGTAAAGAAATAAAATTTAAGAAGGGTCTATGTACATCGTCGTTTTATAGGTTTGGCTTTATGTTAAAGTGAAACGATATGTTTTCTTTGGATATGCAACATCTTTTGCCTTTAGCAGCATTGTCCTATATAGAAAGGAGAGCGTTTGATAATAAACTGCACAGAAATAGCACCTAGCAGCGTATCTAAAGTCGCAGAGAAGTGCACACCGTGAACTATGCAAACTAAACGTCAATTTTTCTCGTTTACTCCAACATTTGTTCCGTTGCCATGCACGGGTATAATATTTTGGATCAGTGTACGCATTGGGTACCCAGTTGAAAGAATGTATCATTAAAACCAATTAGACGCGGAAGTAAAAATGTAAATGATCTTTTACGGGCTTACCCCCTAGTGGTGTCCACAGATTGGTCAGATAGCATGAATTTATAGAGCAATTGACATTTCTATTGTAGATAAGCAACTGGTAATACTAAGCTATGAGGCTGACACAGAATAAAATACACTGTAGAGAAACGGTTTATAAAATGTTGAAGACGCCGGATATCCAATTGAATTGGCAAACTGCACCAAAACGGGAGCGGTCATCGGTTACTTATCTTCTTATGCCATCGATTGTCCTTCGAAAGGTTTTACAAATCTAATATATCGCAATGTTTGTTGTTTAACCTTAATTGTGGCAACAGAACAAAGATTTTGGCCAGGCTTGAGGAATTTGCAAGTGGCATTCAAACAGGTAAATGACGGAGGCAACGTAAGAAACAGCCCTGACCTGACGAACGGATCAGTCACTAGTGCAATACATCAATGTATTCTCCTAGCGAACCTTATGACTACATTCTTCAACTTAGCAACCTCCACTACAAACGTGTTTATTGAAACGGTCTGGCATTTTTTGCATGTTTTTATGAAAAACTGTTTTCCCGTTACCTAGGAAATACTCATTTGTATTTTAATCCAAATACAAACACTTGTTCGATATTTATTGAGTGCATTTGCAGTCAGTATTTACGGGTTGTCAGACCGCATAACCAGTAGCTGCATACTAAACGCTGTCGACTGATACCGAGTGGTTTTGACTGTGACGCCTTCGTTAATGACTGGGTGCCGTATGACGTGAGTTCGAATCCCATCGAGAATTCACCGAAATCTAACTTCAGTTTCTGACCATCATTGTCTTTCTAGCAAAACTTTAGGATTGAAGCACTGAACATGTTCAGTTCAGTTTAGATCAGTTCATAAAAGGGAATAGATATCCTGTCGGATAATGACACATCTCTCTTGGGTATGTTGCGACATTATGTGCTGATGACGGTAGACGGTTCCATATTGAGTTGGTAGCAATCATACACGATCTTGAAGGAGTTCACACTGCTAGTGTTGACCACCCAGTTTGGCAAACTATTGAACAAGTTAAGGAACAAAATAAACTGGAGCAGAACATGGCTGACAAGTTGGTCAACTGTTTCCTGTGGCTTACATCCACAGTTAATCTGCTGCTACACTGGGCATTCGCAGCCATATATCGCTCAAAAGACATTGGAACTCATGTCTACTGGAACGGAGCCGGCTCGGCGCTTTTGTTCACCTTTTGCGCCCTCGGTACTGTGTTGTATTTGATATACTCCTTGGCCGTGCTGCTTGATATTCGTGATAGTAATAAAGTATCATCTAGTCAAGGCGAAGACGAACCGGAAAAAAAACACGAGATCTAACTTAGTTGTGTTTCTGGAGAGCTCGGCAATTTTCATCGAAGACTTACCAATTGTTTTAATTTACTATATATCCGTGTACCCTTGTATTGTGTCAGACATCAACCCTGTCATCACTGCATCGATAACAATGACGGCTGTCAATCTATTCTTGAAAACCCTCGTGTTTTATTTTTTCGTCCGATGTGTCGGCCGTTCACCCGATGATGCGTGCTGTGATTGTCACGACTGCCGTAATTTCTGGACTCTCGCTCTGTCCTTCTTTCTCGGCGCCATTCTAATACTCTGTTCCATGATGGCTGTTGTGACGAACAGATGGTCAGCTGACATCGACATCGAAATTTTAGTGCGATATAGAAGTTATCCTGTGAAGGAAGAAGATGTCTTCGTCAACGCGAGCTACCTGTTCTGGAAGTGGGATGACTTCACCGAAAGTCAATTATCGTTACGTCGCTTAAAGATATCTCGAGGAACGAACGCAGTTTTTAACGTAACATGCTACGACATGAGACCATACAGTAGTTCTGACGTTCGTTCCAGAGACAATTCTGAACTAGACTATGTTTTAAGTATATCTTCAACCGGACCAAATTGCACATATCACTTTGAATTTCACTACGACGTCGACGAGGACAGTGCCTTGTCATATACGGTAGGCCTGCCCAATGTTATTCAGTGGCGTTGCTATCAATACACACGCTCTGGTAACATTTACATGTACTACCAAGACGATGTCGAAGTTGTGTACTCACAGGTACGCAGACTAGCTTACGATCTAAGGCTCGATGCAAGTGATAGATGTGGTAAAGGACCACAGGGCGCCCTCACTTGAAAAAAAGTACAAATCAAATCTAAAGACCTGACAATTTGCATTTCGTATGAACAGTGCAAGACACTATAGATCAATTTTTACTCTCGATTTCATCTTGCATTCTTTCATTGATAGATTTTGGATTGATCTTGCTGTTGTAAACTGCAACGAAATGTCATATTATTTGAGCAACATATCCAAGTTTAAATTTATATGTGTGTCGCAAACAAAAATGAAGGAAAATAATATCATGTTTAAAGTCGATAATGTTGTTCACTGTCTTGAAATACGTTGCCAGAAAGGTCGACACGTTGACGGGAATGTTGACAATACTTTCCCGGTAGTTCTTCCGTCACAACGTCTTCAAGCTTCATTTAGCGACCTGGAAAATTTCATGTTGTTGCTAAGCCGGCAACTTCAAGTTTAAATAAAGCTGCAAGCAGCGTTGGCAGTGCCCAAGCCTAATATGACATATACACACAAAAATTGACCTTGAAATCGGGTATTTGAGAAAGGATTTTTATCTTATAGTACTCGTCATGTATCACTTCAAGGATGAAGAGAGTAAAATTTCGACTCAATCGGTGGTTTCGTTTTGGAAAAGTAGATTTTTGAAGATTAAATTGATATTTTTCGAAAATCCAATACGGCGGACAAGTCACGTCACCGATCCAAATGTCTTTCTCAAACTTGAAAGAGATATTTCTAAGGATGACATGAGTAAAATTTCAGCTCAATCTGTGTTTTAGTTCTGCAGAAGAAGATTTTTGAAGATTAAATTGGTATTTTTTCGAAAATCCAATATGGCGGCCAGATGCGTGACCGATCAAAACGTCTTTCGCAAACTTCAAAGAGATTAGTCTAAGGATGATATGAGTAAAATTTCAGTTCAATTAGTGTGTTGGTTCTGGAGGTCAATTAGGTCATGTGACATTTTGTGAAAAAAAATTGTATCCCTTACTTTTCTTCATATACCAAAAGTCAGACCTCTAGCTATATTGGCTTGCCCAAAATAAGGTATGTGCATATTTAATGAGGTAGAAGATATGGCACCGTATGGTCTCCCATCATACCAAATATGAAGGGTGTAGCACTTGTGGCTACTTAGTTATGAACATATACGTATATTTAAGGTCAAAGGTCATCGAGGTCACATGACATTTTGTCAAAAAAATTGTATTGCTAAGTTATGCCTATATACCAAAAATCAGACCTCTAGCTCTATTGGCTTGCCCAGAATTAGATATGTGCATATTTAATGAGGTACCGGATATGGCATCATAAGGTCTCCCATCATACTAAATATGAAGGATGTAGCACTTGTGGTTCCTAAGTTATGGACGTATATGTATATTTGAGGTCAAAGGTCATCGAGGTCACGTGGCATTTTGTCAAAAAGTTTCTATCCCATACCCATCCCCTAATACCGAAAATCAGGCCTCTAGCTCTATTGGCTTGCCCAAAATTAGATATGTGCATATTTAATAAGGTACAGGATGTGGAGTAATAAGGTCTCCCATCATACCAAATATGAAGCGTGTAGCACTTGTGGTTACTGAGTTATGGACAAATATGTATATTTGAGGTCAAAGGTCATCGAAGTCACATGACATTTTGTCAAAAAAAATGTTATACTAAGTTATCCCTATATACCAAAAATCAGACCTCTAGCTCTATTGGCTGGCTCAGAATTAGATATGCGCATAATTAATGAGGTACAGGATGTGTTGTCATAAGGTCTCCCATCATACCAAATATGAACGAAGTAGCACTTGTGGTTACTGAGTTATGGACATATACGTATATTAAAGGTCAAAGGTCATCAAGGTCACGTGATATTTTGTCAAAAAAATTGTATTGCTAAGTTATGCCTATATACCAAAAATCAGACCTCTAGCTCTATTGGCTGGCTCAGAATAAGATATGCGCATAATTAATGAGGTACAGGATATGGTGTCATAAGGTCTCCCATCATACCAAATATGAAGGATGTAGCACTTGTGGTTACTGAGTTATGGACATATACTTATCTTCAAGGTCAAAGGTCATGCAGGTCATATGTGCATATTTAATGCGGTGCATGATGTGTCATCATAAGGTGTCCACTCATGCCAAAAATGAATGATGATGTAGCTTTTGTGGTTACTGAGTTACGGACATATATGTATGTTTGAGGTCAAAGGTCATGCAAGTCATGTGACATTTTATTAAAAAAATTGTTTTCCATTGTTATCCCTATATACCAAAAATCCGTTCTCTGGCTCTATTGGATTGCCGAGAATTAGATATGACTCTTACATAGGCTAGAATAAGCTATTGATATTGCTAAACTGCAGAAGTATAGGGGAGGTCAAAGGTCATTGAAAAATCAGAAAAATAATACTTTAAAAATCTTCTTCTCAAAAACCGCTCGGTCAATTTCTTTGAAATTTCATATATAGCATCTAGGTAGTATTGCCTATAAAGTTTGCGAAAAGATTTTGGATCGGTCAAATTTATGGAAATGGGACAGTAAAAAACATTTTCATTTCAAAATTGTAGCCAGGTCACATGACTAATTAAAAATTCAAGGGTCAGGTGCACCACTTCTCATTGGTCCCCATCATTGTACCAAGTTTGAAATGTTTAGCATAGGCTGTATTCAAGTTCTTGGCTGGCAAAAAAATGACACAAGAAGAAGAAAGAAAAAATTCCAACGAAACCAATAGGTGCCCAAGCTTGGGCTTGGGCACCTAATAATTGCGCACGCACGGAGTGTGATTCGCTATTTTCGGGAGTTTTAGCCGATGGGGAAGGATAAAACATAGGCAAAGCAATGGGGACATTGTAGTTGAGAGACAACAATGGGAAGTTTTTAAGGCAGTTCGCACCTCGGAAACGAAAGACTTCAACTTTTGCTCAAACTTTTCTAGAGCAAACTTTCAACCATTCTCTTTCAAAGTCAAAAGTCAAGGGTCACCGTACAAATTTTGTTGCTAGAAAAACACATTACCCAATATTTAGCGATATTTCGAGATCAAATTCCAAATGGCCACCATCCCTGTATTATCTCTAGAAGGGAATAAAATTCCTGATTTTCACAAAACAAAACGGATGGGTGAAAATTTATCTACTCTGTAAGCTTCAAAATGAGTCATCACGAATGATAGGCCAAAAGAATATTTAGAAAGTTCGAGAGTCCGAAAACCTGTCCCGAGGCGCATTGTACTGAGAGCGGAAGAAGAGAGATTTCACCGTGAGCATGGCGGGTGGGGAAAAGTACGGGGGATTTGTCATCGTTGTTGACGTATGGCCATGCGTTGTATACCATGTATATACGTGCTTTCTTTTTGTTAATTTCTGTCCTAGGCAGCATTTACAACTTGAAGCTTTCATAATAAAAAGCGCAAACAAACAACCTCCGGTAGTATACTATGAGTTGTGGTTAAGAACAAGTCTTTCACATATGATAAACTTTTCTCATGCAATACAATAGCTTGCACACCTGAATGTTAAAACTTTAACGCAGTCGAAATACAATCCACTATATTTAATGTGTTTCTTTAAAGAACTGATGATTCGTAGTGGATATATCGATTATGGAATCAGTAACTTTTCACTTGCACGCCTATCCTGTGTCGAAGGTTGTTCTCGAGTACGATGTGGTATTTCTGGATTGCTAGCTCTTCTCGCTATTCAAACTATGCCGAATTTCTACAGGGTGTTATTAGCCGCTATCAGCCAGCTTGAAGTAGCTATCACATAACATGTGGTAATTTCTGAGAAGGCCGGGCTGGTCAGCTTTTTCAAGCTATTAGCTGCTTTTAGCCGCTATTGGCCGTTTCACCTAGCCATTAGCTGGCTACCAGCTAACCATTGGTGACTCTTGAGAATATATGGTAGTCGGCTGTTCAAACTATTGGCCGTTTATAGCTGCTAATAGCAACCTTGAAGTAGCTATTAGCTATATAGAGGTGCTTTCTAAGAAGTACATTGCAATATCTAGTGTTCAGATCAGTAATTCTCGCCGCTCTAAATTTTCACCCTTAAGGAAAAGTGGTTCAATAACCGACCTAAGTTGTTACAATTTCTACATACTGCCTGATATTTGTTATGTCCTTTGTTAATTTTGAAAACCGAATTATAGTCTGGAGAAATGTTCACATATGGACAGACTGTGTACAATACATTGTCTACCGGGATAATATTGTTTGTGCTTCAATATACTTGAATGGGAAGAAAGAGGAAATGCACTTGTTTCGTGCAACAGATATTTGTAGTCTTGAGAATGTATAGCTAATTCTTAGCAGTAATACAATTCAGCGTTTACTTTGGGTTGTATTTATCCTGAAAAATTGCGCACCTACATCACAGGAACTCTGGCCCCTTGTTTGTTTTGTGTTTATGTGTGTTTGTTTATTTTTAACCGGTTTGAACCGGTTAGAACAGGTTTAAGCCAGTTAGAACCGGTTTGAACAGTTAGAACCGGTAAGAACCGGTTTAAGCCGGTTGGAACCAGTTTGAAACGGTTTGATCGGGTTTGAGCCGGTTATAACCGGTTTGAACCGGTTACAACCCGTTTGAGCCAGTTTGAGCCGGTTATAACCGGTTTGATACAGTTAGAACCGGTTTGAGCTTGTTTGAGGTGGTTATAACCTGTTTGAACGGTTTATACGGTAAGAACCTGTTTGAGCCGGCTATAACCGGTTTGAACCGGTTAGAACCGGTTTGAACCGGGTAGAACCGGTTAGAACCGGTTTGAGCCGGTTGGAACCTGTTTGTGACGGTTTGAGCAGGTTATAACCGGTTATAACCGGTTTGAACAGGTTCTAACCGGCTCAAACTCGTTCTAACTGGTTTTAACCGGTTGAAACCGGTTCTAACTGGCTTAAAACGATTCTAACCACCTAAAACAGGTTCAAGCCGGTTTGAACCAGTTTGAGCCGGTTAGAACCTGTTTGAGCTGGTTGGAACAGTTTTTAGCCGGTTTGATATGATTTCAGCCTGTTATAACCGGTTTGAAATTGTTAGAACCCGTGTGAACCGGATTGAGCCGGTTAGAACCTGTTTGAGCTGGTTGGAACCGGTTGGACCCGGTTTGATCCGGTTTGAGCCAGTTATGACCGTTTGAGCCGGTTAACACCGGTTTTAGCCAGTTAGAACCGGTTAGAACCGGATGGAACTAGTTTGATCAGGTTTGAACTTGTTTGAACCGGTTTGAGCCGGTTAGAACCGGTTTGAACCGGTTAGAAGTAGTTTGAGCAAATTCGAGCCTGTTATAACCGGTTTGAAATGGTTAGAACCGGTTGAGCCGGTTGGAACTTTTTTAACCTGCTAGAACCTGTTTTAGCAGGTTAAAACCGGTTTTGGCCGGTTTGAACTTGTTGGAGCCGGTTAGAACCAGTTTGAACCGGTTTTAGCCGGTTATAACCGCTTTGGGCCGGTTTGAACCGGTTTGAAGCGGTTAGAACTAGTTTGAGCCAGTTGGAGCCTGTTATAACCGGTTTAAACAGTTAGAACCGGTGTGAAATGGTTTAAGCCGGTTAACACCTCTGTGAGCCGGTTGGAACCAGTTTGAACCAGTTTGATCCGGTTTGAGCCGGTTATAACTGGTTTGAAATGGTTAACACCAGTTTGAACCGGTTTGAACCGTTTTAAGCCGGTTAGAACCGGTTTGGGCAGGTTAAAACCGGTTTGGGCTGGTTAGAACCGGTTTGAGCGTATTTGAGGTGGTTTTGACCGGGTTGAGCTTTCTAGAACCGGTTTAAGCTGGATAGAACCGGTTTGGGGCGGGTTTGAACCAGTTTGAGCAGGTTTGAACCAGTTTTAGCCGGTTGGAACCAGTTTGAGCCAGTTTGATCCGGTTTGATCCTATTTAGTCTTGAGAATGTATAGCTAATTCTTAGCAGTAATACAATTCAGCGTTTACTTTCGGTTCTATTTATCCTGCAAAAATGCGCACCTACATCACAGAACTCTGGCCCCTTGTTTGTTTTGTGTTTATGTGTGTTTGTTTATTTTTAACCGGTTTGAAGCGGTTAGAACAGGTTTGAGCCAGTATGAGTCAGTTAAAACCGGTGTGAACATGTTTGAGCGGTTAGGACCGGTTTGAGCCGGTTGGAACCGGTTTGAGTCGGTTTGATCCGGTTAGAACCTGTTTAAGCCAGTTAGAAACCTGTTCAACCGGTTAGAACCGGTTTTGAGCCGGTTAGAACCAGTTTAAGCTGGATAGAACCGGTTTTGCCGGTTAGAACCGGTATAAACCGGTTATAACCGGTTTGAACCGGTTTTAGCCGCTTAAAACTGGTTATAATCGGTTTGGACTGGTTAGAACCGCTTTGAGCCAGCTAGAACCTGTTTGAGCCGGTTAAAACCTGTTTGGGCCGGTTTGAACAGGTTTGAGCCGGATAAAACCACTTTGAACCGGTTAGAATCAGTTTGAGCCGGTTTGACATGGTTTTTGACCGGTTTTGAACTGGTTTGAACCGTTTGAACCGTTAAAAATCGGTTTGAGCCGGTTTGTCCCGGTTTTTGACCGTTTGAACTGGTTTGAGCCGGTTAGAAACATTTTTAACCAGTTTCAACCAGTTTGAGCCGGTTGAGCCTGTTTGAGCCGGCTATAAACCGGTTTGAATCGGTTAGAACTAGTTTGAGTGGGTTTCAGCCGGTTATAAGCGGTGTGAACCTGTTTGATCGGTTAGGACTGGTTTCAGCCGGTTGGAACCAGTTTGAACCGGTTTGAGCCGGTTAGAACCTATTTAGGCCAGTTAGAGCCGATGGGGAAGGGAAAAACATAGGCAAAGCAATGGGGACATTGTAGTTGAGATACAAGAATGGGAAGTTTTTAAGGCAGTTCGCACCTCGGAAACGAAAGACTTCAACTTTTGCTCAAACTTTTCTAGAGCAAACTTCAACCATTCTCTTCAAAGTCAAAAGTCAAGGGTCACTGTACAAATTTTGTTGCTAGAAAAACACATTACCCAATATTTAGCGATATTTCGAGATCAAATTCCAAATGGCCACCATCCCTGTATTATCTCTAGAAGGGAATAAAATTCCGATTTCACAAAACAAAACGGATGGGTGAAAACTTATCTACTCAGTAAGCTTCAAAATGAGTCACCATGAATGATAGGCCAAAAGAATATTTAGAAAGTTCGAGAGTCCGAATACCTGTCCCGAGGCGCATTGTAACCTTAAGGTACTGAGAGCGGAAGAAGAGAGATTTCACCGTGAGCATGGCGGGTGGGGAAAAGTACGGGGGATTTGTCATCGTTGTTGACGTATGGCCATGCGTTGTATACCATGTATATACGTGCTTTCTTTTTGTTAATTTCTGTCCTAGGCAGCATTTACAACTTGAAGCTTTCATAATAAAAAGCGCAAACAAACAACCTCCGGTAGTATACTATGAGTTGTAAAGAAGAACAAGTCTTTCACATATGATAAACACTCATGCAATACAATAGCTTGCACACCTGAATGTTAAAACTTTAACGCAGTCGAAATACAATCCACTATATTTAATGTGTTTCTTTGAAGAACTGATGATTCGTAGTAGATATCTTGATTATGGAATCAGTAATATTTTACTTGCACGCCTTTCATGTTGTCGAAGGTTATTCTCGAGTACGATGTGGTATTTCTGGATTGCTGGCTCTTCTCGGCTATTCAAGCTATGCTGAATTTCCACAGGGTGTTATTAGCCGCTATCAGCCAGCTTGAAGTAGTAATCACATAACATGTGGTAATTTCTGAGAAGGCCTGGCTGGTCAGCTTTTTCAAGCTATTAACTGCTTTTAGCCGCTATTGGCCGTTTCACCTAGCCATTAGCTGGCTACCAGCTAACCATTGGTGACTCTTGAGAATATATGGTAGTCGGCTGTTCAAACTATTGGCCGTTTATAGCTGCTAATAGCAACCTTGAAGTAGCTATTAGCTATATAGAGGTGCTTTCTAAGAAGTACATTGCAATATCTAGTGTTCAGATCAGTAATTCTCGCCGCTCTAAATTTTCACCCTTAAGGAAAAGTGGTTCAATAACCGACCTAAGTTGTTATGAACAGACTGTGTACTATACATTGTCTACCGGGATAATATTGTTTGTGCTTCAATATACTTGAATGGGAAGAAAGAGGAAATGCACTTGTTTCGTGCAACAGATATTTGTAGTCTTGAGAATGTATAGCTAATTCTTAGCAGTAATACAATTCAGCGTTTACTTTGGGTTGTATTTATCCTGAAAAAATGCGCACCTACATCACAGGAACTCTGGCCCCTTGTTTGTTTTGTGTTTATGTGTGTTTGTTTATTTTTAACCGGTTTGAAGCGGTTAGAACAGGTTTGAGCCAATTTGAGCCGGTTATAACCGGTATGAAGATGTTTGAGCCAGTTAGGACCGGTTTTGGCCGGTTGGAACCGGTTTGAGTCGGATTGATCCGGTTAGAACCTGTTTAAGCCAGTTAGAACCTGTTCAACCGGTTAGAACCGGTTTGAGCCCGTTACAACCAGTTTAAGCTGGTTAGAACCGGTTTTAGCAGGTTAGAACCGGTATGAACCGGTTATAACCGGTTTTAGCCGCTTAAAACTGGTTATAATCGGTTTGGACCGGTTAGAACCGCTTTGAGCCAGTTAGAACTTGTTTGAGCCGGTTAAAACCTGTTTTGGCCGGTTTGAACAGGTTTGAGCCGGATAAAACCACTTTTAACCGGTTAGAATCAGTTTGAGCCGGTTTGTCCCGGTTTCGATCGGTTTGAACTGGTTTGAACCGGTATGAACCGGTTAGAATCAGTTTGAGCCGGTTTGTCCCGGTTTCGATCGGTTTGAACTGGTTTGAACCGGTAAGGACCAGTTTAAACCGGTTTGAGCCGTTTAGAAATTGTTTTAACCGGTTAGAACCAGTTTTAACCAGTTTCAACCAGTTTGAGCCGGTTGAGCCTGTTTGAGCCGGCTATAACCGGTTTGAACCGGTTAGAACTAGTTTGAGTGAGTTTCAGCCGGTTATAAGCCGTGTGAACCTGTTTGATCTGGTTAGGACTGGTTTCAGCCGGTTGGAACCAGTTTGAACCGGTTTGAGCCGGTTAGAACCTATTTAGGCCGGTTAGAACCTGTTTCAACCAGTTAGAACAGGTTAGAACCGGTTTCAACCAGTTTGAGCCGGTTGAGCCTGTTTGAGCCGGCTATAACCGGTTTGAACCGGTTAGAATTGGTTAGAGCCGGTTTGAGCCGGTTATAAGCGGTGTGGACCTGTTTGAGCTGGTTAGGACTGGTTTCACCCGGTTGAAACCAATTTGAGACAGTTTGAGCCGGTTAGAACTTGTTTAGGCCGGTTAGAACCTGTTTCAACCAGTTACAACCGGTTAGAACCGGTTTGAGCCGGTAATAACCAGTTTGAGCCGGTTTGATCCGGTTTGAACCAGTTTGAATCGGCTAGAGCCTGTTTGAGCTGGTTAGAACCGGTTACAGTCAGTTTGAACCAGTTTCAGCCGGTTAGAACCGGTTAGGACCAGTTAGAACCAGTTTGAACAGGTTAAAACCGGTTAGAACCGGTTGGAAAAGGTTGGAACCGGTTTGAACCGGTTTGAACAGGTTTGAACAGGTTTGAGACGGGTAGAACCTGTTTGAACCTGTTTGAATTTGTTGCAACCAGTTGGAGCCGTACTGATCCGGTTTGAGCCGATAATAACCGATTGGAACCGGTTTCAACTGGTTTGTGCCGGTTGGATCCGGTTTGTGCCGGTTTTAACCGGTTTTAACCGGTTTCAACCTGTTTGAGCCGGTTAGAACCGGTTTGAACCGGTTAGAACCGGTAAGAACCGGTTTGAGCCGGTTGAAACCAGTTTGAGCCGGTTTGATGCAGTTTGTGCCAGTTTAAGCCGGTTTTAACCGGTTTTAACCGCTTTGAGCCGGTTGGAACCGATTTGAGTTGGCTAGAACCTGTTTGAGTTTGTTGCAACCGGTTTGAGCTGGTCTGATCCGGTTTGAGCCTGTTATAACCGGTTTGAACCGGTTTGAACCGGGTTGAGCTTACTAGAACCGGTTTAAGCCGGTTAGAACGGTTTGGGCCGGTTTTAACGGTTTGGGCTGGTTAGAACCGTCTTGAACCGGTTTGAACCGGGTACAACCGGTTATAACCAGTTTGAGCTGGTTGGAACCAGTTTGAGCCAGTTTGATCCGGTTTGAGGCAGTTATAACTTGTTTGTAACGGTTAACACCAGTTTGAGCCAGTTTGAACCGGTTTGAGCCGGAGAGAACCGTCTTGAACCGGTTCGAATCGGTTTGGGCCTATTTGAACCGGTTTGAGCCGGAGAGAACCGTCTTGAACCGGTTCGAATTGGTTTGAACTGGTTTCAGTCGGTTGGAACAAGGTCGATCAAGTTTGAACCGGTTTGAGCCGGTTATAACCAGTTTGAGCCGATTTGATCCGGTTTGACCCGGTTATAACCTTTTTGAAACAGTTTCAACCGGTTTCAACCGGTTTCAACCGGGTTGAGCTTGCTAGAACCGGTTTAAGCCGGTTAGAACCGCTTTGGGCCGGTTTGAACCGGTTTGAGCCAATCAGATACGGTTTGAACCGGTTAGAACCGTTAGCACCGGTTTGAGCCGGTTGGAACCAGTTTGAACCAGTTTGATCCGGTTTGAGCCGGTTATAACTGGTTTGAAACGGTTAACACCAGTTTGAACCGGTTTGAACCGTTTTAAGCCGGTTAGAACCGGTTTGGGCAGGTTAGAACCGGTTTGGGCTGGTTAGAACCGGTTTGAGCGTATTTGAGGCGGTTATAACCGGGTTGAGCTTTCTAGAACTGGTTTAAGCTGGATAGAACCTGTTTGGGCCGGTTTGAACCGGTTTGAGTAGGTTTGAACCAGTTTTAGCCGGTTGGAACCAGTTTGAGCCAGTTTGATCCGGTTTGATCCGGTTACAACTGGTTTGAAACGGTTAACATAAGTTTGAGCCAGTTTGAACCAGTTATAACCGGTTTGAACCGATGAGAACGGGTTTGAGCTTGTTTGAGGCGGTTATTACCGGTTTGAACCGGTTTGAGCCGGTTAGAACCTGTTTGTGCCGGTTGGATCCGGTTTGTGCCGGTTTTAACTGGTTTTAACCGGTTTCGACCTGTTTTAGTCGGTTAGAACCGTTTGAACCGGTTAGAAGCGGTTAGAACTAGTTGAGTGGGTTTCAGCCGGTTATAAGCGGTGTGAACCTGTTTGATCTGGTTAGGACTGGTTTCAGCCGGTTGGAACCAGTTTGAACCGGTTTGAGCCGGTTAGAACCTATTTAGGCCGGTTAGAACCTGTTTCAACCAGTTAGAACAGGTTAGAACCGGTTTCAACCAGTTTGAGCCGGTTGAGCCTGTTTGAGCCGGCTATAACCGGTTTGAACCGGTTAGAATTGGTTAGAGCCGGTTTGAGCCGGTTATAAGCGGTGTGGACCTGTTTGAGCTGGTTAGGACTGGTTTCACCCGGTTGAAACCAATTTGAGCCAGTTTGAGCCGGTTAGTACCTGTTTAGGCCGGTTAGAACCTGTTTCAACCAGTTAGAACCGGTTAGAACCGGTTTGAGCCGGTAATAACCAATTTAAGCCGGTTTGATCCGGTTTGAGCCGGTTATAACCGGTTTGAACCAGTTTGAGTCGGCTAGAGCCTGTTTGAGCCGGTTAGAACCGGTTTGGGTCAGTTTGAACCAGTTTCAGCCGGTTAGAACCGGTTATAACCAGTTTGAGCTGGTTGGAACCAGTTTGAGCCAGTTTGATCCGGTTTGAGGCAGTTATAACTTGTTTTGAAACAGTTAACACCGTTGAGCCAGTTTGAACCGGTTAAAACCGGTTTGAGCCGGCTAGAACCTGTTTGAGTTTGTTGCAACCGGTTTGAGCTGGTCTGATCCGGTTTGAGCCTGTTATAACCGGTTTGAACCGGTTTGAACCGGGTTGAGCTAACTAGAACCGGTTTAAGCCGGTAAGAACCTTTTTGGGCCGGTTTGAAATGGTTTGGGCCGGTAGAACCGTCTTGAACCGGTTTGAACTGGATAGAACCTGTTTGAACTGGTTTGAACCGGTAAGGACCAGTTTTAAACCGGTTTGAGCCGGTTAGAACCTATTTAGGTCGCTTAGAACCTGTTTCAACCGGTTAGAACCGGTTTGAGCCGGTTGGAACCAGTTTGATCCAGTTTGAACCGGTTTGAACCGTTTTAAGCCGGTTAGAACCGGTTTGGGCAGGTTAGAACCGGTTTGGGCTGGTTAGAACCGGTTTGAAGCGTATTTGTGGTGGTTATAACCGGGTTGAGCTTTCTAGAACCGGTTTAAGCTGGATAGAACCGGTTTGGGCCGGTTTGAACCGGTTTGAGCAGATTTGAACCAGTTTTAGCCGGTTGGAACCAGTTTGAGCCAGTTTGATCCGGTTTGATCCGGTTACAACTGGTTTGAAACGGTTAACACCAGTTTGAGCCAGTTTGAACCAGTTATAACCGGTTTGAACCGATGAGAACGGGTTCGAGCTTGTTTGAGGCGGTTATTACCGGTTTTAACTGGTTTGAGCCGGTTATAACTGGTTATAAGCTGTTAGACCGGGTTTGAACCGGTTTTGGCCGGTTTGAACCGGTTTGAGCCGGTTAGAACTGGTTAGAACCGGTTTGAACCGGTTTGAACCAGTTTCAGCCGGTTGGAACAAGGTTGATCAAGTTTGAATTGGCTTGAGCCGGATATAACCGGTTTGAGCAGGTTTGAACCGGTTATAACTTGTTTGAACCTGTTTGAGCCGGTTAGAACCTGTTATAACCGGTTTGAATCGGTTTGGGCCTATTTGAACCGGTTTGAGCCGGATAGAAACCGTTATGAACCGGTTCGAATCGGTTTGGGCCTATTTGAACCGGTTTGAGCCGGATAGAACCGTCTTGAACCGGTTCGAATCGGTTTGAACTGGTTTCAGTCGGTTGGAACAAGGTCGATCAAGTTTGAACCGGTTTGAGCAGGTTATAACCGGTTTGAGCCGGTTTGATCCGGTTTGACCCGGTTATAACCTTTTTGAAACAGTTTCAACTGATTTCAACCGGTTTCAACCGGGTTGAGCTTGCTAGAACCGGTTTAAGCCGGTTAGAACCGCTTTGGGCCGGTTTGAACCGGTTTGAGCCGATTAGATACGGTTTGAACCGGTTAGAACCTGTTAGCACCGGTTTGAGCCGGTTGGAACCAGTTTGAACCAGTTTGATCCGGTTTGAGCCGGTTATAATTGGTTTGAAACGGTTAACACCAGTTTTAACCGGTTTGAACCGTTTTAAGCCGGTTAGAACGGTTTGGGCAGGTTAGAACCGGTTTGGGCTGGTTAGAACCGGTTGAGCGTATTTGAGGTGGTTATAACCGGGTTGAGCTTTCTAGAACCGGTTTAAGCTGGATAGAACCGGTTTGGGCCGGTTTGAACCGGTTTGAGCAGGTTTGAAACCAGTTTTAGCCGGTTGGAACCAGTTTGAGCCAGTTTGATCCGGTTTGATCCGGTTACAACTGGTTTGAAACGGTTAACACCAGTTTGAGCCAGTTTGAACCAGTTATAACCGGTTTGAACCGATGAGAACGGGTTTGAGCTTGTTTGAGGCGGTTATTACCGGTTTGAACCGGTTTGAGCCGGTTAGAACCTGTTTGTGCCGGTTGGATCCGGTTTGTGCCGGTTTTAACCGGTTTTAACCGGTTTCAACCTGTTTGAGCCGGTTAGAACCGGTTTGAACCGGTTAGAACCGGTTAGAACTAGTTTGAGTGGGTTTCAGTCGGTTATAAGCGGTGTGAACCTGTTTGATCTGTTTAGGACTGGTTTCAGCCGGTTGGAACCAGTTTGAACCTTTTTAGCCGGTTAGAACCTATTTAGGTCGCTTAGAACCTGTTTCAACCAGTTAGAACAGGTTAGAACCGGTTTCAACCAGTTTGAGCCGGTTGAGCCTGTTTGAGCCGGCTATAACCGGTTTGAACCGGTTAGAATTGGTTAGAGCCGGTTTGAGCCGGTTATAAGCGGTGTGGACCTGTTTGAGCTGGTTAGGACTGGTTTCACCCGGTTGAAACCAATTTGAGCCAGTTTGAGCCGGTTAGTACCTGTTTAGGCCGGTTAGAACCTGTTTCAACCAGTTAGAACCGGTTAGAACCGGTTTGAGCCGATAATAACCAGTTGAGCCGGTTTGATCCGGTTTGAGCCGGTCATAACCGTTTTGAACCAGTTTGAGTCGGCTAGAGCCTGTTTGAGCCGGTTAGAACCGGTTTGGGTCAGTTTGAACCAGTTTCAGCCGGTTAGAACCGGTTAGAACCAGTTAGAACCAGTTTGAACAGGTTAAAACCGGTTAGAACCGGTTGGAAAAGGTTGGAACCGGTTTGAATAGGTTTGAGATGGGTAGAACCTGTTTGAATTTGTTGCAACCAGTTGGAGGCCGGACTGATCTGGTTTGAGCCGATAATAACCGGTTTGAACCGGTTTCAACTGGTTTGAACCGGTTTGAACCGGGTTGAGCTTGCTAGAACCGGTTTAAGCCGGTAAGAACCGCTTTGGGCCGGTTTGAACCGGTTTGAGCCGGTTAGATACGGTTTGAACCGGTTAGAACCGGTTAGAACCGGTTTGAGACGGTTGGAACCAGTTTGAGCCAGTTTGATCTGGTTTGAGCCGGTTATAACTGGTTTGAAACAGTTAACACCAGTTTGAACCGGTTTGAACCGGTTTAAGCCGGTTAGAACCGGTTTGGGCAGGTTAGAACCGGTTTAGGCAGGTTAGAACCGGTTTGAGCGTATTTGAGGTGGTTATAACCGGTTTGAAACGGTTTGAGCCGGTCTGAACTCGTTTGAGCCGGTTGGAACCGGTTTGAGCCGGTTTGAGCCGGTAATAACCAGTTTGAACCGGTTTGAGTCGGCTAGAACCTGTTTTAGGCGATTTGAACCGGTTTGGGCTGGTTTGAACCGGTTAGAGCCTGTTAGAACCGGTTTGAGCCGGTTCGAACCAGTTTGAGTCGATTTGATCCGGTTTGACCCGGTTATAAGCTTTTTGAAACGGTTTCAACCGGTTTCAACCGGTTTCAACCGGGTTGAGCTTGCTAGAACCGGTTTAAAGGCAGGGGGAGCCTATAAATACCCCCTATCTCCCTGGGGATTCATAATCCAACATGAGTGGCACATGGTAACAACGTCAACGAATGCTCCCGAAAATCTGGATCTTTCAACAACCATGGTGTAAATTAAAGCACTGTTCCAACATATTACGTTTTGTGAATACATGTGGCATCACCCTGTTGGCGAAATTCTCTCATTTTTTCCATTTTAAGTTGATTTTTATGCCAAAACTGATTCGATGCTGTGTTCGAAGCGTCCAACAAACAATAGATGAAAGCATTCAAACAGCTGCCAATCACGAGGGGACGCGGAAAGGTTTAAACGATCAAACATTTGTTGTGTACATCGGATCGATTACGATGTCAACAATGAATAAACGATTCTTACTACTGAACGAAAAAACTTGACCAACGGTTACTGAACAAGCGCCTCAATGAATTCAGACACAAACGGACTACTTCATGGTTTCAAGCAGATTGCCTCTCACTTTTTGTTCGTTGATATGTGTACCTGTAGGCCTATGAATTGGTGATGTGTGTGTTGACCTGCAGTACGATATTTTACGATAGATCGCTTTTGGAAGTATGTTGTGGCCTAGCCCTGCGTACGATGATGTGTATTCCCGGCGTTATAGGGCCTCCCACCACAGCTCTGCTGATTACCATGGACAAACCGGCAACATGCTGATCCAATTTGGACGGAGCACGAAAAACTACTTTGTAACTGTTTTCGGCCGAAATCCACTCGATTCCGATCTACATGTATGAAGCCTACCCAAACCACTCAACCGCTCACAGACTGCGAAAAAAATGCTCTCGTGAAGTCCAAAACCGTTGTTTGCTCGCGATGCACGGTCAATTGCTCATGCAGTGGACGGGCATTGGATACGTTCATGCCACGATTACATGTATACAGGTGCCCATGAGCTTCATTATTTCCTGTCGGGTCGGGGCGATGAAACTAAATCGTGATTGATTCATCTCTGTCGGATTTGACCAAAAAGAGACACTTGCCATAGATTATAGCATCAAATGTTGACCGTCCAGACTGAAACATGCATGATAAAAGGTCTGAAGATCGCCGTGATCGGTGATGTCTTTCTTCTCTATACGTTTTTCTGAGCTAGCTTTTAATTTTTCGAGTATTAGCTGACGTTTTTTTGAAAACTTAATCAATTTTTCTTTCCCAACCAGGGCACAACATTACCTTTTTTACATTCATGGTAACCTAGGATGAATTAAATCGCAGATTAATAGACTCTTATGTTCTTCCTCGATTGTCTGTGACTGATTTTGCTATCCCAATATCGATATTGCGTTCGCACTCGGGTGTCTTGAAACTTACGTCATTCACTGAAATAGTTTTCGGACAAACTCAACAAATTCGACAACTACTAACGAATAGTCGGCAAATTTACAGAGATAAGCAATAATAATTATGGTCATTTTACCGTCTTTTTCACCATTTTTGCCGTCTTTAGTTAAGCGGACTCGTTTGACGGAAGCAGTATATAACGATCTGAGTTCCCATATTTTTACCCTACCGTACGAGTGTAGTATTCGAATGAGTGAGATCATAATCTTACGCTGTTCCGAGTGGTCTGGAGATTTTTATAATATACAATAAATTGACCTTATCAAAATTACTCTGTTTTACATTGCTTGGATATTGATATTTTTTCCGTACGTTTTGACTGTTGATTTGAAGTCTTTGATTCTCCATTGGCAGCAGCACATGTACGGTTACAACCGTCATGTGATGATCAGAGTGTGTTTGTAAAGTTGTCGAGAAGTTGTTCAGAAGAAAAATCATTTTGTATTTAGAGGCTTCAGTTCGGGATTTTTCAAGATAAACAAATCATTATACATTTCCTACGTCTTTGAAACGGGGATTACGGTAATGTGATGAATGTGATGAAAATTTTGTGAACGTCTTTGCAATGTGTTCCCACGATGAGTGTGAACTGATTCTTTGTTAGTAAAAATCGTCAGAAATGGTCCAGTGACCGTGATAAAATAAACACAGATGCAAAACCATTGCGAGGAAGATAGTAAGAAATTCACATTGCAATATTTGCTGTCGTATTTCTCAGCAGGAATAATAAGTTTTTACACGTTGTGTATAAGAACAGCAAGCAGGTGTTCGGCGGTCAATTGCTTCTATCATGATCTTGATCGCAGCTATTTGGCGAGAAGACAGCGGGTACTTATAATCTCGCACAATTATTGATATCATGTTTTCGATTGGAGGCAGCTCAAATCAACAGCCGTGATATATTCGGAATCGTGTTATCACTGGACACCGAACTGCCTGCTATCAACAGTACGTTATGTACCATCGGCGGTAACACATTGGTCGTAATCTTGTCTAATTTTGCCCCGACGTTTATGCCGTCCAGAAATTTCAAAGCTAGATTTTTTCACCCTGACATATAATACAGCGACCTTGCACACTAATGATCATTCCACTGTTTCTGTTGTGGTTTGTTGGTTTTTTAATTTGCTCCGTGGCCCCGGTAAGATTTTTTCAATACGATACACAGTTTCAAGGTAAATTTAGTATATTCCCAGTTTGTGGGGTAAAATTTTCTGGAGTGAAAGTTTGAGTTGACGCTGATAGAGTAGACGTCGAGCCCGGCACAATTGACTGGGACCCGGTCGGTTCGGGGTCGTTTAGTCCAGAAACCTGCAGCAGAGTTCTGTATGATCACCGTTCGGCATTTGGGTGATTTATTTGGTCAAAGTAATGCAGTAACGATGTACGCCAGATTCCTTGTGTTGTTTTTTTCACTGTCATACGCGTATACGGACGGTTTTCGATTAAAAACGGTAGTAATATCAAGTGTTCGTAAATGCGTGCAAAATTTATTCAGTGACTGTTTACGCAGCAGTCGTATTATACGACTAGGATTTACCACCACGTAACAACTGTAAACACCGCATCAACAGTCCATACAAAAATTTTGTGCTGAATCGAGGGAGATAACAATTGCGGTAGAAAAGGTCAGTCCATCATCCGTCAAAGTTGTTGATCGGAAAAATCTTCACTGAGCGCCAACTACATGAGTGGCTGTTATAGTTGTACACGTAGTTCTGTGGGCTTTCCACTGTCCCTTGTTACGAGCTATGTTCAAAGTGCGTCAAGCTACGAATATTTTCATGTACTGAGTTACAGACATCGGTGAAGTACCGGGTACATTGATTTTGTTCAAAACCACTGCCTGTTTGTTCCTCGTGTTGTTTTTTTGTGTCCCTAACGTCGACTGGCTCTATGTGCGTACAAACATAGCAGTCGGGATTAAGATTTCCTGGATAAATAGATACACTCATCGTTTATTCCGCCTCTGACGCAAAGATACACACTGTTTTACATGTGCCACTCCTAGGCCCTGGGATCGATTTCCATACCTTTAAGCAGGTTAGAACCGCTTTGGGCTGGTTTGAACCGGTTTGAGCCGATTAGATACGGTTTGAACCGGTTAGAACCGGTTTGAGCCGGTTGGAACCAGTTTGAACCAGTTTGATCCGGTTTGAGCCGGTTATAACTGGTTTGAAACGGTTAACACCAGTTTGAACCGGTTTGAACCGTTTTAAGCCGGTTAGAACCGGTTTGGGCAGGTTAGAACCGGTTTGGGCTGGTTAGAACCGGTTTGAGCGTATTTGAGGCGGTTATAACCGGGTTGAGCTTTCTAGAACCGGTTAAGCTGGATAGAACCGGTTTGGGCCGGTTTGAACCGGTTTGAGCAGGTTTGAACCAGTTTTAGCCGGTTTGAACCAGTTTGAGCCAGTTTGATCTGGTTTGATCCGGTTAAAACTGGTTTGAAACGGTTAACACCAGTTTGAGCCAGTTTGAACCAGTTATAACCGGTTTGAACCGATGAGAACGGGTTTGAGCTTGTTTGAGGCGGTTATTACCGGTTTGAACCGGTTTGAGCCAGTTAGAACCTGTTTGTGCCAGTTGGATCCGGGTTTCACCGGTTTTAACCGGTTTCAACCTGTTTTAGCCGGTTAGAACCGGTTTGAACTGGTTAGAACCGGTAAGAACCGGTTTGAGCCGGTTGAAACCAGTTTGAGCCGGTTTGATGCAGTTGTGCCGGTTTAAGCCGGTTTTAACCGGTTTTAACCGGTTTGAGCCGGTTGGAACCGATTTGAGTTGGCTAGAACCTGTTTGAGTTTGTTGCAACTGGTTTGAGCTGGTCTGATCTGGTTTGAGCCTGTTATAACCGGTTTTAACCGGTATGAACCAGGTTGAGCTCACTAGAACCGGTTTAAGCCGGTTAGAACGGTTTGGGCTGGTTTTAACGGTTTGGGCCGGTTAGAACCGTCTTGAACCGGTTTGAACCGGGTACAACCGGTTATAACCAGTTTGAGCTGGTTGGAACCAGTTTGAGCCAGTTTGATCCGGTTTGAGGCAGTTATAACTTGTTTGAAACAGTTAACACCAGTTTGAACCGGTTTGAACCGGTTTAAGCCGGTTAGAACCGGTTTGGGCAGGTTAGAACCGGTTTAGGCAGGTTGGAACCGGTTTGAGCGTATTTGAGGTGGTTATAACCGGTTTGAAACGGTTTGAGCCGGTCTGAACTCGTTTGAGCCGGTTGGAACCGGTTTGAGCCGGTTTGAGCCGGTAATAACCAGTTTGAACCGGTTTGAGTCGGCTAGAACCTGTTTTAGGCGATTTGAACCGGTTTGGGCTGGTTTGAACCGGTAAGAACCTGTTAGAACCGGTTTGGGTCAGTTTGAACCAGTTTCAGCCGGTTAGAACCGGTTAGACCCGGTTATAACCTTTTTGAAACGGTTTAAACCGGTTTCAACCAGTTTAAACCGGGTTGAGCTTGCTAGCACCGGTTTAAGCCGGTTAGAACCGTTTTGGGCTGGTTTGAACCGGTTTGAGCCGATTAGATACGGTTTGAACCGGTTACAACCGGTTAAAACCGGTTTGAGCCGGTTGGAACCAGTTTGAACCAGTTTGATCTGGTTGTAGCCGGTTATAACTGGTTTGAAACGGTTAACACCAGTTTGAACCGGTTTGAACCGTTTTAAGCCGGTTAGAACCGGTTTGGGCAGGTTAGAACCGGTTTGGGCTAGTTAGAACTGGTTTGACCGTATTTGAGGAGGTTATAACCGGGTTGAGCTTTCTAGAACCGCTTAAGCTGGATAGAACCGGTTTGGGCCGGTTTGAACCGGTTTGAGCAGGTTTGAACCAGTTTTAGCCGGTTGGAACCAGTTTGAGCCAGTTTGATCCGGTTTGATCCGGTTACAACTGGTTTGAAACGGTTAACACCAGTTTGAGCCAGTTTGAACCAGTTATAACCGGTTTGAACCGATGAGAACGGGTTTGAGCTTGTTTGAGGCGGTTATTACCGGTTTGAACCGGTTTGAGCCGGTTAGAACCTGTTTGTGCCGGTTGGATCCGGTTTTAACCGGTTTTAACCGGTTTCAACCTGTTTGAGCCGGTTAGAACCGGTTTGAACCGGTTAGAACCGGTAAGAACCGGTTTGAGCCGGTTGAAACCAGTTTGAGCCGGTTTGATGCAGTTTGTGCCAGTTTAAGCCGGTTTTAACCGGTTTTAACCGGTTTGAGCCGGTTGGAACCGATTTGAGTTGGCTAGAACCTGTTTGTGTTTGTTGCAACCGGTTTGAGCTGGTCTGATCCGGTTTGAGCCTGTTATAACCGGTTTGAACCGGTTTGAACCGGGTTGAGCTCACTAGAACCGTTTTAAGCCGGTTAGAACAGTTTGGGCCGGTTTTAACGGTTTGGGCCGTTAGAGCCGTCTTGAACCGGTTTGAACCGGTTAGAACCGGTTATAACCAGTTTGAGCTGGTTGGAACCAGTTTGAGCCAGTTTGATCCGGTTTGAGGCATTTATAACTTGTTTGAAACAGTTAACACCAGTTTGAACCGGTTTGAACCGGTTTAAGCCGGTTAGAACCGGTTTAGGCAGGTTAGAACCGGTTTAGGCAGGTTGGAACCGGTTTGAGCGTATTTGAGGTGGTTATAACCGGTTGTGAAACGGTTTGAGCCGGTCTGAACTCGTTTGAGCCGGTTGGAACCGGTTTGAGCCGGTTTGAGCCGGTAATAACCAGTTTGAACCGGTTTGAGTCGGCTAGAACCTATTTAGGCGATTTGAACCGGTTTGGGCTGGTTTGAACCGGTTAGAGCCTGTTAGAACCGGTTTGAGCCGGTTCGAACCAGTTTGAGCCGATTTGATCCGGTTTGACCCGGTTATAACCTTTTTGAAACGGTTTAAACTGGTTTCAACCGGTTTAAACCGGGTTGAGCTTGCTAGAACCGGTTTAAGCCGGTTAGAACTGTTTTGGGCCAGTTTGAAGCGGTTTGAGCCAATTAGATACGGTTTGAACCGTTTGAACCGGTTAGAACCGGTTTGAGCCGGTTGGAACCAGTTTGAACCAGTTTGATCTGGTTGTAGCCGGTTATAACTGGTTTGAAACGGTTAACACCAGTTTGAACCGGTTTGAACCGTTTTAAGCCGGTTAGAACCGGTTTGGGCAGGTTAGAACCAGTTTGGGCTAGTTAGAACCGGTTGAGCGTATTTGAGGAGGTTATAACCGGGTTGAGCTTTCTAGAACCGCTTAAGCTGGATAGAACCAGTTATAACCGGTTTGAACCGATGATAACGGTTTTGAGCTTGTTTGAGGCGGTTATTACCAGTTTGAACCGGTTTGAGCCGGTTAGAACCTGTTTGTGCAGGTTGGATCCGGTTTGTACCGGTTTTAAGCGGTTTTACCGGTTTCAACTTGTTTTAGCCGGTTAGAACCGGTAAGAACGGTTAGAACCGGTAAGAACCGGTTTGAGCTGGTTGAAACCAGTTTGAGCCGGTTTGATGCAGTTTGTGCCGGTTTAAGCCGGTTTTAACCGGTTTTGTTTGAGTTTGTTGCAACCGGTTTGAGCTGGTCTGATCCGGTTTGAGCCTGTTATAACCGGTTTGAACCGGTTTGAACCGGGTTGAACTTACTAGAACCGGTTTAAGCCGGTTAGAATGGTTTGGGCCGGTTTCAGCCGGTTGGAACAAGGTCGATCAAGTTTGAATTGGCTTGAGCCGGATGTAACCGGTTTGAGCAGGTTTGAACCGGTTATAACTTGTTTGAACCTCTTTGAGCCGGTTAGAACATGTTATAACCGGTTTGAATCGGTTTGGGCCTATTTGAACCGGTTTGAGCCGGATAGAACCGTCTTGAACCGGTTCGAATCGGTTTGGGCCTATTTGAACCAGTTTGAGCCGGATAGAACCGTCTTGAACCGGTTCGAATCGGTTTGAACTGGTTTCAGTCGGTTGGAACAAGGTCGATCAAGTTTGAACCGGTTTGAGCCGGTTTGAACCAGTTAGAACAGGTTTGAGCAGGTTTGAACCGGTTATAATCGGTTTGAACCTGTTTGAGCCGCTTAGAACCGGTTATAACTTGTTAGAACCTGTTTGAGCCGGTTAGAACCTGTTATAACCGGTTTGAACCGGTTAGAGCCAGCTAGAACCTGTTTGAGCCGATTTGAACCGGTTTGGGCCGGTTTGAACCGGTTTGAGCCGGATAGAACCGTCTTGAACCGGTTAATAATAAAGAATATTTATAATGCGCCTAATCTCAAATGGGAGCTCTAGGCACAGGACAAAATACACTACTTTCTGAAAAAATATGTCTTGAGGGCATGGCGGAATGAAATATTTGAATCCATATGGCGTAGGTTGACAGGCAGACTGTTCCAAGTTTTCGGTCCTGAGTGGGAAAATGACCTTTCACCGAAGGATTTTGTGGCAACACGCGGCATTCTAAAAAGACGTGTATCAGATGAAGAACGTAGGTGTCTTGAGGGAGTATACATTTGCAAATGGTCAGAGAGATATTGTGGTCCAGTCCCTGAAATCAAGTCGAAAAAAACTGTAGAAAGTTTGTACTGTGTACGACTAGCTATGGGTAACCAGTGCAGTGATTTCAAAAGTGGTTACAATGTTATGTGATTTTTTGGCTTTATAGACAAGTCTAGCAGATGCATTTTGAACACGTTGCAATTTGTCAATGAGGTGTTTTGGGCAGCCAGAAAGAAGGCTGTTGCAGTAGTCTAAACGAGATAGGACAAAAGCAATAACAAGAGTCTGAGTGGCTTGAACAGTGAGCAGGTGACGAATAGAACTGATCTGCCTCTGCTGAACATAGGCAGCTCTGCATACATTATGTACGTGCTCTGACATGGTTAAATGGCTATCTAAAGTGACACCAAGATTTTTCACAGATGCAGAAAACTTAATAACTGTATCACCAACTAACATTGAGTCGGGAAGGGACAATCTGCCCTGCAGTCTGGGTGATATGACAAGCATGGCTTCAGTTTTACTGTCGTTTAACTGGAGTTTGTGTACCTCATCCATGTTTTGACATCATTAATGCAATCTCGTATGGAATCTATGGCGGAGTGGATCTCATCAATTTTGGTTGCTTTGTAGAGTTGATTGTCATCTGTAAATGCATGCATGGTGACTCACAGAATGTGACTTAACGATATTAAAGAGGGGTTCTGTGTACAATACAAACAAAATGGGTCCTAAAACAGAGCCCTGTGGGACACCAAAGCGAAGAGGTGACACATGTGACTTACGGCCATCAATTGAAACAAACTGTGATCTATGGGACAGATAGGATTTGAACCAGGAGAGCGCACAATCAGTGATTCCAAAAGAGTGTTCAAGTCGATGAAGGAGAATTTCAAGATCTAAAGTGTCGAACGCAGCAGAGAGGTCTAACAAAGTCAAAATGCTAATTTCACCCCTATCTAGTGCAGTGAGGAGATCGTTAACAATTCTAAGGAGGGCCGTTTCTGTGCTATGATGTGGTCTATATGCTGACTGAAGTAGATTCAACAATTTGTTTGAAATAAGATGGTCATTTAACTGCAAAAGAATCGGTTTGAGTTGGTTTGACCCGGTTTTGACCGGTTAGAACCGGATGGAACCCGTTTGATCCGGTTTGAACCGGTTTGAAACGGTTAGGGCCAGTTAGTTTGAGCCATGTTCAGCTTGAGCTTAATTGTATGTAAGCATAGTCCATAAACTAGTTTATTTATATTTGAATTTCCTGGGTGAAGACCGTAAGATTCAGCTGTTTAGGGTCGCCCTTGCACTTAAGCAGCATTCTTGCAAGATCGACGGCCGAAGAGCGCCAACATACGGTCTGTGTATAAGTCCACCGAAAAGGAATAATTTTCGAGGAATCATTCGTCACCTCACTCTACACTTCTATCGAGAATAAAATTCTTATCTAACAAATCCAAGCTTGACTAGCATGGCTGCAGGTCGGAAAATACTCGAATTAAACTATAAAATAGGGAGTATCTTCGTGGCTTACTAAAATACCCCGCGTAACAGTTAATAAATCTCCAGAAAGGTTCCACCAATATTGGAAAGAGCACGAAAAGGCTATAAATGTCTCCACATTGGGCTGACATGGGGGTCAAACCAGGTCATGAACCTTAGACCTTTGCTAGAGTAGAACAGCTTCACGCGTATCACGGCTTGCAGTTTTCAGGCTAGACTTCTTTCTGGAAATTAGTGAGTTGATGTCCGATTATTACATGGCTAAATATTTTCTGAAAAGATTGTACCCCTGTTGATACTTTATTATCATCGGATTAAGGCAGTATGCGCCTCGAAAGTGAAAGACTCAAACTTCTGCTCAAACCTCCCTCAATGAAGCTCAAAGTTTCGACCAGTCTCTTGCAGTCCAGCAGCAAATCAAGAATGCAAATTAGGGGTTACTGTGCAAAATTTGGTGAAGTGGTGTCGAGTATATGTGTGCGTTCTTGGGTACCCCGAATAAAAAAGGAGATTCGACTGATGTAGAAAATACCCGAATTAGAAGGCAGAATATTCCCGCTTTGTTTGTTTGTTTATATCACGTATCTTTCATATCTCAATCTCAAATTAAACGAACAACATTTCTGCATGTTGGAAAACTCAAACTAAGGTAATACATTCCTTACGCATTATCTTCACGTGTAACTAAAGTACTCGTCATGACAACTCTACAGACAACTTGCTGTAGTTTTTAATTTTCAGTATGAATGCCAATTTGGATTTCTGTTTTGACCCCAAGTTGACACTTCTATCTTACGCGATGACCCATCACTTGTACTGTTTACTTTGGATGTATAGAAATCATAAGCATTTTTATCAACACTGTAAATTAAGGGATTATAGCTACAAGTATTAACTACCTCTAAATGCGTGCAACAAATACAAGAGGAGGGAACTACATTTACTCCTGTCATGCTACACATTGACTCGTCAATCTGTCCTTGATGTGTAACATTTCTGTTTGCTGGTTCACAATCATTAGAATTAAGAAGCTCACTGAGCTCTAAGCTTCATCTTGTTGACAACAAGATGAGATGATCTAGAACAGGTGCCCAGAAAGTCTGCAAGCTGCTTTACTTTCTCCTTTGTGACAGTCTTTTCTTCTGTTGGACAAGCATTATAATTATCTTTCCGTTTTCGTGGATGACAGACTCTATCCAAATTACAGTCACGTTCATAGTCATGTTTTATCCGGTCAATTGAGTCAAATTGCACGGCTGTGTTTCCATATACATGAGGATGATGGTGTGTTTGTAATTTCTGGGTGCTGCTGGTAATTTCGGGTATTTCTGTAAGTCCACATCCCTTACAGCAATCCAATTACCCTAATTAAAGCAATCCATTACACAAGCACAGTTGCTGCTACATGATTGCAATACCCACCCAACCCTGCTTTACAAACACATTTCCCACCAAGTATTTTACCAGAAATCAAATTTAAAAGAATTAGGGTGGAATACTGTTTACTTTGGGGTACTGGATTGTCAGCTTTGGAATATGACTTTACAACCATTGACTTTATAAGTAATAATGACTGGTGTTCACTGTCATGAAGTAAAATATCCTTTACATGGTTACTTTTATAGAAATTCCAACCACTGTCTCTGTTGTTTTCTTGCTGTACTCAGGCAGTTGTCACACTTTGAAATGAAATAGTCAAAGACAGTGCTATCTGTAAGATCAGGAAGACTAGCCAAATTTCTCGTCCATCCATCTGCAGGGGTATGTGAGCAATGACTCCACAGTGTTCATGGAAACTGGAACATTACAAACTCCAGTTTTGGTGACTCCATCAGGGTCAAACAGGTACTGCTCATCCCATCCATGACCAATATACAGATACACTGTGTTACGTGCAGAGAAAACGAACAAAAAGGGTGAACTCAGCAGTTAACGTTTTAAACAAAATTTATTACGAAAATAAAACTAATTGCTAAGTCAGGGATAGAGTACAAGCTTAAAAGTGTACAGACTACTTATCTCAGCTGGGACGGCAAAGCTCCAGTCTCAGAGTTGTAACAGTCAGTTGGATGAATGAACAGTCCTTTGGCTTGCAGGCTTGAAGCTGCACAAAGTCCACAGTATAAATCCAGCGTTGACAGTGAAGGTCTTGGAAAGTCTTGAGAATGACTACTGCTGGAGTTTAGTAACACACAAGAGACACGATCCCCAAAGTCTGACTGGAAGCTGAGCACGTCCCTTTTATAAAGGCATATAAGAACAATCTAGAACTTTTATTGACATGCTAATTACTGTTCTAAAATTATCTCCCTTACACAACTAATCACTTTCCAGAACATTCCAAACATGACTAATTGAATTCAAGGTTGTTAGGTCATCAAGGGCAGTGACCTTGAGAATGTTCTAGACTAATTGAACTCAGGTCATGATGAGTGTGGGGTAAATGACCTACATAACACACCCCCTCTTCAAAAAAAGAAAATTTTTCAAAGAAAATCTTTCTTTTACAAATGTAATCTTGAAAAAGATTTAAGTACTCAATTTTGTTTTTACTCTAAAGTAAAATTTCTTGAAAGTGAACAACAATAAAATTTCTTGAAAGTGAACAACAATAAACTCTAAATACGAGAGAGACAGTCTGCAATTAAATTGTCTCTGCCTTTGATATGTCTAATGTCAAGATTAAACTCCTGTAACATTAAACTCCATCTTAGCAATCTCTGATTTTTGCCTTTAAATTTCTGCAGAAAAACAAGAGGGTTGTGATCAATATAAACCACTATTGGCTGATTTGAAGAAGTAACATAAACTTCAAAATGCTGTAAAGCTAATATCAAAGATAAACACTCTTTTTCAATTGTAGAGTAGTTTCTCTGAGATTTGTTAAATTTGTGTGAAAGTAGCAAACAGGATGTCCCATGACTATCTTCTTGCAATTTGTTGTTGGAAAACTTGAAATGGCACTGAATTTGGCATAAAGTATGCACGGCAAAGTCCGGTTATTTTTACTGAGTTCGATAAAGTCACTGTTCGGCAAATACTTGGCTTCCTCCTGGAGATATTCCGCTTTCGCAGGATTCAGTCCGTCTGGATGTTGTTCCACTGGATTACTGTCGCAGACATCTTCGTTGTGGTAGATGATGTTTGTCCTCGTTGGAACATCTTGGAACAAATGTTCATGGATTGGTTCTTTCAGCTGTTGTTGGTGTTCTGGCTGGAGGTGTGCCAACTTTGTAGACTCCAGCTTCTCCAGGATTTCTGAGTTCTGAAGCTTGACCGAGCCCAGCTTTGAGTTTAGAGTATTTTCACTCAAGTCAGTTTCAGTATCACTATCTTCATAATGGCCAGAACTGACGGTACTGACAGGCTGAGTTATAGTAGGATTATCCCTATCCAAATATGGCTTAAGCATATTTATGTGACATAGCTGTTTTTTGTTTTCGCCTGTCAGGTGTTATTATGATGTAATTTAAATCACTCAATTTCTTATCGATTAGGTATGGCCCAAAGTAACGAGCATGGAGTGGTTTGCCAGGAATTGGAAGTAGAACAAGAACTTTTTGACCTGGTTCAAACTTCCGTTTTGAGGTGCTTTATCATATCTGGTTTTCATTGACTGCTGAGATGACTTAAGATTTTCTCTGGCTAATTCACATGCTTTAGAGAGTTTTGTACGAAAATCTGACACATATTGCAAAATATTCAGACAATCATCATCGTCTGATAGGAATTTCTCTTTAACGAGCTTAAGTGGGCCACGGACTGTATGTCCAAATACAAGCTCAAATGGGCTAAAACCAAGAGACTCTTGAATTGACTCTCTAACAGCAAAGAGCAGAAAATGAATTCCTTCATCCCACTGCTTCTCTGTGTCAAAACAGTAGGTCCTAATCATGTTTTTCAAAGTTTGATGAAATCGCTCAAGAGAACCCTGACTTTCTGGATGATAGGCGGATGACCTATACTGTTTAATGCCTAGCTGATCCATTACTTGTTGAAAAATTCCAGACATAAAGTTGGAGCCTTGATCGGACTGGACACATTTAGGGAGGCCGAATAAAGTGAAAAATTTGACTAAAGCTCTCACTATAGTCTTTGTCTTTATATTTCTCAGTGGTATGGCTTCTGGGAACCGAGTTGATGTACACATTCTTGTCAGCATGTACTCATTTCCTGATCTTGTTTTTGGTAGGGGCCCAAACAGTCTATTAGAATCCTACTAAATGGTTCTTGAAATGCAGGAATTGGCTGTAAAGGGGCCTTTGGAATGGTCTGATTCGGCTTTCCTACCATTTGACATGTGTGACAAGTTTTACAGAAATGTGCTACGTCCTGCCTGAGATTAGGCCAATAAAAGTGACTGAGAATTTTATGATAAGTTTTCCTGACTCCTAAGTGACCAGCCCGGGGGTTTCATGGGCCAGGCGCAATATTTCAGCACGGTAGGGCTTTGGAACCACAATTTGATGTTTTATAGCCCAATCGTCATCAACCAAAACATCTGGAGGTCTCCATTTACGCATGAGAATTCCAGATTTTGTATAATAGGAAACAGAGCTATCTGAAGTTTTACCTTCATCATCTACCCTGTCAACAAAGACAAAATATCTGGGTCTTTGTGTTGTTCTGCAATGAGATTTGATCTAGAAAATGTCTGACTTTGGTCAGCAGAAGTTTTACTGGAAGTTTCAAATCCACGAGGGATAACGGAATGATCCTTGTCAAACACCTGACTGAGAAAGGTGTCATTTAAGTCAACATCTGTGACATTATTTTGAGAGTATTTTGATTCTCGGAAGTTTTCTTTGACATGGCTCGAGTAATGGCACATGAAGGAAATAAATCGGGTATCTCTTGTTCAATTGGCTCTGGATCCTGATCTAAACTAGGATTATCAGTCACAAGTGGATTAGTAATGACCTTGTCCCCAGCAAGGTCGTTTCCAAGAAGAAGGTGAATCCCTTCAAAAGGCAAAAAAGGCCTAATACCTAAAGCCACAGGTCCAGAAACAAGTCCGAAGACAAATAGACATTATGGAGAGGAACAGGAATGTAGTCATTACAATCTACCCCCTTAATAAGAACTTTAGAACCTGAAAATGACTTTTCAGAAACGGCAGGGTATCTGCCAACAAAAGAGACTGGGAAGCCCCGGTATCTCTTAAAATTTTGACAGGGGTAGCGGAAGAAAATCACTAGAAAGTGATATAAACCATCGTGAATAAATGGTTCGAAAATACCCATAATGCTATCTTGAGAAGAATTGACCTTGACCTCATTAATTGGGGATAAGAGGGGTTTAACCTCAGACAATGTGTTACACACATTATTAGACTCTAATTGAGTTGATGAAGAAATAAAGCCGGTTGGCTTAGATCCACTTTGACCACTTTGACCTTCACGTTTTCTTTCAATTTGAAACAATCTGACATTAAATGGCCGTCCTTCTTACAATAATTACAAGAAAGTGTACCAAACTGTTTGTCAGAAGGAGATTGAGACTTGGGATCTGATGATGTGGGAGTGTTACTTGAACTCTGTGAACTGTTGTCATTTGATTTCCTACTGTCCTTTGAGAAATTCTTGGATGAAAAGGAGGAGTTAAATTTACTGCATTGTTTCTGTATGAAAAGGACTGGGATGGTTTGCTGAGAAATGAAGATTTGTGGGTCAATGAATAATCATCGGCCAAACGTGCAGCGACCTCCAATGTATCTGCCTTTTGTTCATTGATAAACGTCTTGATGTCACTCCGAATGCACCTTTTAAATTCCTCAATCAAAACAAGTTGTCGTAATTTGTCATAATTCTGACTGACCTTTTCCGAAGAACACCAACGATCAAACAGTTGTTCTTTTGTTCGAGCAAATTCAACATAAGTTTGATC